>NC_026007.2:46136157-46382895 GCF_000442705.2 Elaeis guineensis | reverse complement strand
GTCTCGTCGACTGTCGAAGGAGTGTCGACTCCCGTCATTGTAGATGCATCGGTCCTTGTAAGGGTCGATACGTTACCGATGATGAGGTCATTGGTTTTAGGTGGGTGCGGGTCCACGTCAATACGTTGGGGCTTTGGCGAGCGCCGATCATTAGTCGAAGAGTTAAAACTCCGAATTTCAAACTGAATTTGTATTCCGACTATTGAATTACAAAATTCACTGGCAATACAGCTTCAAGTTGTCGGCATTCCAAGTTCGTGGAATGGGCTTCCCTTCAAGGGTCTCCAGCCGATAGGCTCTTGGCCCGTAGGTGTCTGCAACCTTGTAGGGCCCTTCCCAGTTTGGAGCCAACTTCCCCTGATCCAAGGGCTTCGAGACTTCCGCCTTCCTTAAGACCAAGTCACCAGGCCTGAAGAGCTTTGGTCTGACCTTGGCATTGTAATACCGGGCGACCCTCTGTCGGTATGAAGCCATTTGGATTTGAGCCTCGTCTCGTAGTTCGGGGAGGAGGTCTAGGTCGGCCCTCCGACCCTCGGAGTTGTCCGACTCCTGATACCGCTCGACCCTTGAAGATGGCAGGCCAATCTCGAGCGGGATCATAGCCTCTGTCCCGTAGGCCAAGCTGAACGGCGACTCCCTGGTCGGAACGCGGGGGGTCGTTCGGTAAGCCCACAGAACGGAGCCCAGCTCGTCGACCCAGAGACCTTTGGCTTCATTCAGTCGGGTCTTGAGTCCATGGAGCAAGGTCCGGTTGGTCACCTCAACCTCATCGTTGGACTGGGGTGCCCGACGAAGTCAGTCGGTGCGTTATGTGGAACCTGGCGCAGAAGTCTCTGAAGTCCTGGTTGTCGAATTGCCGTCCATTGTCAGTGATGATCGTATGCGGCAACCCGAACCTGAAGATGATGGACTTTTGGATGAAGTCCTCCATCTTCCGCTCGGTGATCTGCGCCATGGGCTCAGCCTCCACCCATTTGGTGAAGTAGTCGATGGCGACAACGATGAACTTCCTCTGGCCCGACGCTGGTGGGAATGGACCGAGAATGTCGACTCCCCACTGGACGAAGGGCCATGGGCGACAATAGGGCAATTTGGCTGGCCGATTGGTGTTGGATGTTCGCGTATTTTTGACATGGCTCGCATCTTCGGACCAACTCGGCCGCATCCTTCTTCATGGTAGGCCAGTAGTAGCCTTGTCGCAGGACCTTGAAGGCTAGGGACTTGCCCCCCAAGTGGTTCCCGCAAATTCCTTCATGAACCTCTCGGAGAGCGTAGTCGGCGTCGGTCGGCCCCAAACACCTGAGCAAAGGGAGGGAAAACGACCTTTGTAGAGTCGGCCGTCCATGATCACATATTGCGAGGCCGACCATCGGAGTCGCTTGGCCTCCGCAGGATCTTCGGACTGATCCCGTCGGTCAGGTACGGACGATCAGGTCCATCCAACTTGGTTCGGACGTTAGCTGCTGTACTTCTTCGACCCGATCGATGCTCGGCTGCTGGAGGTTCTCCACGAACGTCGACTCAAAGAGTCGTAGGCCGACGTTGCCAATCTGGAGAGTGCGTCGGCACGGGCGTTCTCCGACCTAGGGATGTGAGAAATTTCGAAATACTCGAGGCGCGCCACGAGGTCCTTCACTTTCTGAAGGTACTTGATCATGGTCGGATCTCGCACCTCGAACTCGCCCTTGACCTGCCCCACGATCAGCTGAGAGTCGGAGAATGCCCGGAGGCTGTCGATGCCCAGCTCCTTCGCCATCCTCAAGCCAGCAGGAGTGCCTCGTATTCGGCTTGATTGTTGGAGGCCTTGAAGTCGAACCGGAGGGCGTACTCGGTGACCACCCCATCCGAATTCGTGAGTAGGAGCCCGGCCCCGCTTCCCTGAGCGTTTGAGGCTCCGTCGATGTGGAGTACCCAGGTGGAGATCGGGTCTGGCTCAGAGACCGCATCTCATCCTGGGTCTTCAGCTCCCGACCCTTGGTCGGTTGTCGGGCATTCGGCGATGAAGTCGGCCAAGACCTGAGCTTTCAGGGCAGGCCTTGGTCGGTACTGGATGTCGAACTCGCTAAGCTTCATCGCCCACTTCGCGAGTCGTCCAGACGTGTCGGGTCGGCGCAGTATCGCCTCAGGGGCTGGTTGGAGAGTACCACTATGGCGTGGGCCTGGAAGTATGGACGGAGTCGTTGCGCGGAGACGGTCAGGGCGAAAATCATCTTTTCCGTCTCCGAGTACCTTGCTTCGGCCCCGTGGAGCACCTTGCTGGTGTAGTAGATAGGCTGATGGGTTCGGCACTCGTTTCTCGGACGAGCACCGAGCTGATCGCCTCAGAGATGTGGCCAAGTAGAGATACAAGGTTCCCCGACCTGCGGCTTTACGAGCAGCGGGGGGAAGCCAAGTACTTTTTCAGGTCTTCGAAGGCCTGCTGGCACTCATCCGACCAAGAAAAACTATTCGCGTGGCAAGATTTGAAGAACGGGAGGCACCTTTCAGCTGATCGAGAGATGAATCGGCTAAGAGCGACATTCTTTCGTTCAGCTGTTGGACCTCCTTCTTGGTGTTCGGATGCGCATGTCGAGGATTGCCTTTATTTTCTCAGGGTTGGTCTCGATCCCTCTCTGAGAAACGAGGAATCCGAGAACTTCCCTGAGGTCACCCCAAAGCACATTGGTCGGGTTGAGCTTCATTCGGTGTCGTCGAAGGGTGCGAAAGGTCTCCTCGAGATCCTGAACATGGTCGGGATCTGCGTGCTTTCACCAGCATGTCGTCCACATATACCTCCATGTTCGCTCCGATCTGGTCTTTGAAGACCTTATTGACGAGTCGCTGGTAGGTGGCGCGGCGTTCTTCAGTCCGAAGGGCATCACTCGATAACAGTAGAGGCCCTTGGGAGTCACGAACGCGGTGTGCTCCTCGTCTTCAGGCCCATCCGGATCTGGTTGTACCGGCGAAGGCATCCATGAAGCTGAGCAGTCGAAATCCGGACGTCGCATCCACCAGCTGGTCGATCTTCGGAAGTGGGAAGCTATCTTTGGGCAGGCTCGGTTAGGTCGGTGTAGTCGATGCAGATCCTCCACTTCCGTTGGCTTTTTGACCATGACAATATTGGCGAGTCCAATCGGGATACGTGGATTCTCGGATGAAGCCTGCTTCGAGTAGCTTGTCCACTTCTTCGTCGATGGCCCTCTGCCTTCTGGGGCGAAGGACCTTTTCTTCTGCCTCACCGGCCTCATCGTCGGGTCGATGTTGAGTCGGTGGTTATTATTTCTGGGGGGATGCCCGACATATCTGCTGCCGACCAAGCAAATACGTCGGCATTGGCCGTCAGCAGCTCCGTCAGTCGGCGTCGTTCGGTGTCGGGCAATTGAGACCCGACCCAAACTTTCCTGTCGGGATTTTCTCCTATCGGGATCGCCTCGAGCTGCTCGGCCGGCGAACCTCGTTCTTCCTCCTCCCGCTGGTCCAGCTTGTCGATCGTCAGAGAACCCCTCGACTCGTCGCTCTGAGCGGAGATTTGGAAGCATCGTCGGGCGAGCTGTTGATCTCCGTGCATCTCCCCGATTCATTTTTGGTCGGAACCGAACAAGGAGATGGTACGTCGAGACGATCGCCTTGAGGGCTTCAATCCGGGTCGTCCAAGTATGGCGTTGTAGCCGAAGGAACTTGGACGACCGCGAAAGTAGGGAGACCGTGCTTTGCCGTGGTTCGGTGCCGACCGTCACGGGCAGGGTGATTTCTCCTTCTGTCGTGACGGCGTCTCCAGCAAAGCCGATCAAGGGCATGGAGACCCTCTTAAGTCGGTCAGTTGACAGTCGCATTCGGGAGAAGGTCGAGTAAAACAAAATATTTTCGAACTTCCATTATCAACAAAAATTCGTTTTACATCATAATTGCTATTGTCGCCGACACAACAACAGCATCGTCGTGGGGAGTCTGGATGCCCCGAACGTCGTCCTCCGTGAAGGTGATTACGTCGTCCGGGCGCAGCCTTTTCGTCGGCTCCCCTCCCGCAGATGTCCCCGGGCCCAGCCGCTTGGAGATCATGTTGATGACTCCGGCCGTCGGCTGGTTGGTCGCCGGCTCTTCAGTCGGCTGGGGGCGTCGATCGGCAACTGGTTGGGTTGGCGGACCCTTCCAAATTTGCCGAGGTACCCCCGGCGGATGAGAGCTTCAATCTCATCCTTCAACTGGATGCACCGCTCGGTGTCGTGGCCGTGGCTTCGATGGAACCGGCAGTACTTCCGATGGTCGAGGCCTTTTGCCTTCAGAGGCGGAGGCCGTCGCAGGTATTCCTCCCCTCGATCTCCATCAGGATCTGCGCACGGGGAGCGAGAGAGGAGTGTAGGAGTCATACCTGGGGCGGCCGGCCTCGGAGTCTGTTGCCGGGGTGATTTTTGGATCCGTCGGGGTGGCGAGACCCGACTATCGGTCGGGGGCCTGCTTGGTTCAGCGGGCTCCCGACCTTTCCTCCGCTTCTCTTTCGGGCCTCTGGGCTCGGCCAAGCGTCGGTCGGATGCTCCTTCGTCCGTGCGCATATACTTGTATGCGCGCTCCAGAAGCTCGGCATATGTCCGGGGGAGGGTCTTGTCCAGAGAATAGGTGAATTGGGACGCCCTCAGGCCCCGCTTCATGGCTGAGACAGCCATATCTTCGTTGAGGTCCCGGACCTCAAGCGTGGCCGCGTTGAATCGTGCCATGAAGTGTCGGAGCGTCTCATTTTCCCCCTGCTTGAGGGAGAAAAGGCTGTCCGACGTTCGCGACGGCTTTCGGCTAGTGCTGAAATGGGCCACGAACGAGTGCTCGAGCTGTCCGAAGGAGTGGATACTTCTCGATCGGAGATCGGAGTACCAGGCCCTGGCAGCCTTGCGGAGCGTGGCGGGGAAGCCGATGCAAAAAAGAGCGTCGGTTGCCCCTTGGATCGTCATGAGAGCTTATAGCTCTCGAGGTGGTCGACTGGGTCGGTGGAGCCGTCGTATGGCTCCACGTGCGGCATTTTGAACCGACTGGGAATCGGCTCGTCGAGGACCAGTCGGGAGAGAGGTTGGGCGGTCTGGAAGTCGACGTCGTTCGAAGACTTCTGGCCGTCCATCTGCAACTGGGCGAGTCGGCGGTCGATTTCCTCAAACCGTCGCTCGTAGTCGTCCGCTCGTCGATGCTGGGAGACCCCAGGAGTGGAGTCTCCGGAAGATTCTGAGAGGGAGGCCGACGGTGTGCGCGGCCGCTTCTCTTTCCTTGCCCGTTCCAGCAGGGAAGGAGAGGGCCGCTGGGACCGTCGATCGTCGCGCCATGCTCGTCCCTCCTCTTCTCCGTGGGAGCGCTGTTGGGGGCGCTCGCATGGAGGCGACAGGGATCGGCGCGGTCGTCGGCGGCTGCTCCTGGAGGGCATCGATCGGGCCGCCAGTTGCTGCTGGAGGCTCTTGACTGCGTCGGTCAGTACGGTCATCTGTCGTACGATGGCCGCGATCTGGGCCTCCGTGGTCACCGCAGGGCGTGGAGAACTGGGCTCCGCCGCCGGTGGGGCGGAGAGGCCTCTTCCTGGCGGGAAGAGCGCCTTGCCGACCCAGTGATTCTCGATCGTTGAGCTCTTGTCTTTGTCATGCTGACCCCTACCTGGCGCGCCAATCTGTTGTGGCCAATCGCCTCGTCGCCCGATCATTGAAAAGCGTGCGCCTGCAAAAATGAGAAGTCCACTCTGACCGGAGGCGGCTCCGGTGGGGACCCTTCGACGGTCAAGTCAGAGAGGTGACTGGGCAACAGTGAAATGTAGACAGAGAACTCGATCGAGAGAGGAGAGGGAGAGAGGAGCGAGCCTGCATTTTTGGGAGTCGAGAGGTGGGAGAGACGGAGCGGATCGATCCCCTTGCACTGTTGCCTTCCCCGGTTTATATAGTGGAGCACGGTATGGCGCCGTGATTAATGGCGCGGACAAGTGAGGAACTGTCAACTCACTGTGGACTGTCAGAGTCACCGTGAAAGTGTCACGTCGCCGTGCGGCTGTCAAATCACCAGGGTTGACAATGCCCTCGGCAGGACAATGCCCCTAAGTAGCCGTGCCGCATGTCGCTGTCAGAGCTGACAAGGTCTGGTGGCTGTACGGCGGTTGGAGGAGCCGACCGACCCAAAGTCGGTGGCCAGCTGAGTGGTGTCGGGCCCCTCCGTTGGTCGGCGAGTCTTTCGTGAGTCGGCCATCGGACCTCTGGGTTCAGTCGGTCGGGAAAGGTGCACCCGACATATCCTCAGTCGGTTGTGAGCCGATAATTAGCCGGTGATGGCATCTGCCAGTTGGTCGGTCCGACCGTCAATCGGTCGGTACGGCCGTCGGTCGGTCGGGGCAGAAGTCGGTCGGGCCGCCAGTCGGTCGGTCGGGCCGCCAGTCGGTCGGGCCGCCAGTCGGTCGGGCCGTTAGTTGGTCGGTCGATGGGTATCCCCCAACACTTCCCAACTTAACACTTAACACGTGCCGTATCGAAAGGTTACTCCATAATTTAACTAGTCAAAGATCCGTACAGAAAGTCATGAAAATAATTTTTTTTAAATTTGATCAATTTAAAAAAAATTATATTTAAAAAATATAATAATATCCATTCAAATTTTTAAGATCATTCTATTTTCTCAACTATCTATATTAATTAATTTTAATTATAAAAATATAATCATATCATACATTAATAATATAATTTAATATAAAATATATTTTTTTTCAAGTTGCACAACAAAATTCATTTGAAAAATTGAGTTGGTAACACTCTAATACTCAATCACAGAATATTATTATATATATATATATTTATATATCAATATAAAATAATACTTTTAATAGCTGCTCATCATTTTATTTATATTATATAAAATTATTTAGATAGATCTGAATGGGTATTATCCATACTACTTCCACTTTAAGTAGAGTAGAGAGCAAATTAATTTAATAAATAAATCACCATATCAGCTAATCTTGCTTCCATCACACCCGAAGAGGGGAATTCTATGTTACTCGATTGCGAAATTCTTTGTGCATTGCGGACGGTGTAGAAAATCCAATATGGAATACACCGTCTCATCCGATTGATTCATATAGTTATCATTTTTCAATACGTATTTAATGTCTATAGGTCAGTTTTTTCGTTTAAAAATTTTGTATGACAAAATGTTCTCAATCTTTTAAAAAAATTATGATATTTTATAATTATATTTTGACATCCTGCATTCATAATATATACAGAATGTCATAATTTTTTTCTAAAAAATACATATATTTTTATCATTTAAAATTTTTAAACAAAAAATTGATTTGCAGGTATTAAATGTACGTTAAAAAATAATTATATAAAAATATTTTTCTCATCTCAAACTATCTTATGATATCTTGGATTATATTACGTCACAAAATATCATAATTTTTAAAAAAATAAAAATATTTTTATAATATAAAATTTTTAAATAAAAAAATAATTTATAAATATTAAATATATATTAAAAAATAATAATTATATTGATCAATAGGATAAAATAATATACTGTACGTCGTATTCTACGCCGCCAGCGGTGCGGAAAGAAATTTCTCCTCCTCGGTTTATCACCCGCATTGGTCGACGAGGTTCTGTGTACGGTGTTCCCTGTTCTACCAGACCAAGCGACGCACTGAGTTCGCTTTTGATGCAAGGGCGACAGAATGGGGGGGAGCCCTGCCGGCTGACGAGCGACCCGGGCCCACAAGGGTTACGCCACGTCATCATGCCGCGTGGCGATAAATACCACTCGCTAGGCGACAATTCTGCGGACTCCCCCACGTCGTCCGGACGGACACCTTTTGCTTTTTGGTAAAAAGACGGACTCCTTAGTTGCTCCTCTAGCCCGGCAGTCATTAGGGAGCGACCACCGTCCTGTGCCTCGTGGGTGGTGACGCGATCCTTGCCGTCTGATCTCCCATAGATGAATGGTCGGAACCGCCGATGATCGGTCCAACGCAGCCGGGCCCACCGCGTCGTCTGGATCCCATCTTGATTGGACGGCTATGATTAAGACCTGGCATGCACGAGATGCGACCGGTTGAGCGTTCTCATATCTGATAACGGGGTTAGTATACTTTCATCTAGGCTTTTGCATAGGAATTTCCATGCGGACCGATCCATTACCATCCGATTTGTTAACTGTTGGGATTTAGCGAACAGATATGAGCTCGCATAATAATTCTATGAGATCGATTATAGGATAGAATTTTGGATCTCTTTCTCCTCTTTTAAGGAAGATTTTATAAATAATTCCCTTTATAAGGAGAGCCCGCATGAAGTGGGCGTGGCTGTGCGGTCCCACCATCGGCAATTCGCGTTGAATGGGCTTTGAAAGCGGCGTTTAATGTAACTCCGACAAAACTGACCGTTACACAGCGCATGAAGAATTTTTTTTCTTATTAAAATATGATTATGGATTACCAATACAAATAATATATATATTGTTATAACAACACACAAGTTAATAGTTCCACGTTGGCTAATAAAAAAGGTGCTTTTTTTCTTTGATAATAAAAAAAAGGGGTGCTTTTATTAGCCCGGGCGAGCCCCCCTTCCGACAACAACTTATGCTTTTGGACTCCGAATTCATGATAAATGAAACAAGAGCTAAATTCATCATGTGTCATTTTTTTGGTAAACATTCATCATGTGTCGTTTATTAGTCATGTAGGCTTTTTAAATTGGTTCCGGACCATAAGTAGACTCCGCTCTTTCTTAAACAAAAGCCAACTATAACAAGAACTTCATAAGATTAAGTGAAAAAAAATTATTATAGTCCCATGTTGGTTAAAAATTATTATAATCCCATGTTAACTAATAAAAGAGATACCATATAAATTTATTAATTTGGACAGGTCTTCCTCCCATTAGTTTAAGCTTTTAGATTATGAACCAATAATAGAAAGCATGTCTGGATGTATGTGTCCTGTTGGGATATACCGACTGACCCCCATACACCGACTTATCCTGACGGACGACCCCGACGGACGGCGCCGACAATGACTACCGACAATGGCTGCCGACAGTATCCGACCGAAGGTATACCGGGCGAACAGACCCATACTGTTTCTGGCCAGCCTAGTGGCCGAACCCAAATCACCGACTCACTCTCGGGGGTGGTAGCCGACGTCCGACTTCTACAAGCCACCAAATCAGCCGACGGTGTTCTCGAGTCACCACCCGACGTCCCGGCAGCCGAATACCGACATATAGTCGGCCAGCCTGCCCAAATGCCGTACAACCGCTATGGGCAGTTGTCCTGTTAAGGACATGCGGCATGGCCGTCCTGGAGCATTGTCCTGCCAAGGATATAGATTAATCCCAGTGACTTGACAGTCCACGGCGACTTGATAGTCCCCGGCGATTTGACAACTCCTCAGTCGTCTGCACCATTAATCGTCGGACCATACCACATTCTACTATAAAATGGGGTAAGGCAACAGTATTGGGGGGTTCCGAGGTCTAAGTTCCCTAAGCTCTTGAGCTCTCTTTCTCTCTCTCCTGCTGAGCCCCTGATTTTCCACTGTTGCCTAGTCTCCTCCCTGACTTGACTGTCGGAGGGTCCCCGCCGGAGGCATCTCCGATCTGCATGGACTTTTTTTGCAGGTGCGTGACATCGGCGATCGGACGACGGGGGGGATTGACCGCAACAGATTTGGCGTGCCAGGTAGGGGTACTTGATAGAGGTAAGCTAGTGAGCTCCATAGAGCTTGAAAAATCTCTCGAAATGATGAAAATCAGAGCTCAGCGATCGAGAGTTACCAGATCGGCGAGGCACTCTTCCCATCGGAAAGAGGTCCATCCTTCACCGTCCATGGCGGAGCCCAGCTCTTAGCACCCGGTGGTAACCATGGAGGCGCAGATCGGGGCGATCGTGCGGTAGATGATCGTTTTGACGGACACGGTCAAAAATCTCCAACAGCAACTGACTCAGTTGCCGCAACCGCCGGCGAAACAATCGGTGGTGTACCCTATACCGTCCAGAAGCAGCCATCGACGTTCGCATCAACTTTTGCCTCCTCCTCAAGAGCAGTCGTCTCAGCACTCCCACCAAGAAAGGAAGAGGCGACCACGACGCGACACCCACCGATCTCGACATCCCTCTCCTTCCCAGCTGGAGTGAGCGAGGAAGGAGAAGCGGCTGCAGACACCGTCCGTCTCACTCTCAAATTCGTCGGGAGGTTCGACTCCTAGGATTTCTCAACACCAACGGTTGGATGACTACGAACGTAAGTTCGAAGAGATCAACCGTCGGCTTGTCCAGCTCCAAGCGGATGGTCAGAAGTCTTCGAACGATGTCGATTTTCGGACCACCCAACCTCTCTTCCGATTTATCCTTGACGAACCGATCCTTAGTCGGTTCAAGATGCCTCATGTGGAGCCTTACGACGGCTCCACCGACCCAGTTGACCATCTGGAGAGCTACAAGGCTCTCATGATAATCCAAGGGGCAACCGATGCCCTCCTTTGCATCGACTTCCCTGCCATGCTTCGTAAAGCTGTCAGGGCCTAGTACTCCGGCCTCCGCTCGGGGAGTGTCCACTCCTTCGGTTAGCTCGAGCATTCTTTCGTGGCCCACCTCAGCACCAGTCGGAAGCCGCCGCGAACCTCAGACAGTCTTTTCTCCCTCAAACAGGAAGAAAGCGAGATGCTCCGATACTTTGTGGCCCGATTCCATGCGGCCACATTTGAGGTCCGGGATCTCAACGAAGACATGGCTATCTCGGCCATGAAGAGGAGACTAAGGTGATCCCGGTTCACCTATTCCTTAGACAAGACCCTCCCCCGGACGTATGTCGAGTTGCTGGAGCGCGCGTATAAATATATGCGTGTGGACGAAGGAGCTTCCGACTGGCGCCTGACCGAGGGCACGAGTCAGAAGGAGAAGCAGAAGAAAAATCAAGCTCCTGCTGAACCCAACGGGCCCCACCGATAGATGGGTCTCGCCCCGACAATGGAGTCTGAGACCGATGCATCGTAGGTATGACTCCTATACTCCTCTCCCCACTCCTCGTGCGCAGATCTTGATAGAGATCGAAGGAGCAGAGTATCTATGACGGCCTCGACCTTTGAAGGCAAAGGGCCTCAACCAACGTAACCCGATCGTCGAATCTACGGCGGCCTCGGCCTCTGAAGGCAAAGGGCCTCGACCAAAATGGCTCGATCACCGATCATCGAATCTACGGCTCGATCGCCGATCGCCGAATCTATGGTTCGATCGTTGATCGCCAAATCTACGGCCCGATCGTCGAACCGACGGCCTCGACCTCTGAAGGCAAAGAATCTCGACCAACGTGGCCCGATCGTCGATCACTGAACCAACGGCTCGATCGCCGACCAACGCGGCTTGATCGTCTATCGCCGAATACACGGCTTGATCGTCGATCAACGAATCAACACGGCTCGATCGCCAATCGTCGAATGCACGGCTCGATCGTCGAATCGACGGCCTCTGCCTCTGAGGGCAAAAGGCCTCGACCAACGTGGCTGGCTAACTTGCCGACTTAGCTTCGACTAAGAGCGGCAAAATGCCAAGACGACCCCAGTTCGACTTGCGACATACTGACTTGGTCACGACCGGTCGAAGGATATTCGGCTTGCCACCGTTTATCATACGTCCTGATGCGCACGCCCGATCAAGGGCCGACAACGGATATTTGACTTGCCATCGTTATCCTATCCGAATATGTCGGACGTTACTCAACTATCGGATACGTCGGATGCTACTCGACTATCAAACTCTACGGGATGATCGTGTCATGCTACGTTCGGAGGTCGACCGACCTCCGATCCGACGTGCACGCTCGACCTACAGTCAGGATGACCGACATCGGATCGTTCATTGATGCGATCGCCAGAGTCGGAGTAAGATATGACAGAAAATCACTCCTTTCGCCCAAAGCCGTTGCCCACGTGTTCACACGAGCCAACACGACATCGGACTCAGAAGTGGGGGGCAACTGTTGGGATATATCGATTGACCCCCATACGCTGATTACCCTGACGGATGACTCCGACGGACGACCCCGACGGACGGTGCCGACAATAACTACTGACAATGGCTGCTGACAGTATCCAGCCGAAGGTATGCTGGTCGAACAGACCCATACTGTTCCTGACCAGTCTAGCAGCCGAACCCAAATCACCGACTCACTGTCAGGGGTGGCAGCCGACATCCGACTTCCACAAGGCACCAGATCAGTCGATGGTGTTCTCGAGTCACTACCTGACGTCCCGGTAACCGAATACCGACATATAGTCGGCCAGCCCGTCCAAATACCGTACAACCACTATGGGTAGTTGTCTTGTCAAGGACATGCAGCATGGCCACCCTGGGGCATTGTCCTGCCAAGGACATAGATTAATCCTAGTGACTTGACAGTCCACGGTGACTTGACAGCCTCCAACGATTTGACAACTCCTCAGTCGTCTACACCATTAATGGCCGGACCATACCGCATTCTACTATAAAACGGGATAAGGCAACAGTATTGGGGGGTTCCGAGGTCTAAGTTCCCTAAGCTCTTGAGCTCTCTTTCTCTCTCTCCCGCTGAGCTCCTGATTTTTCACTGTTGCCTAGTCTCCTCTCTGACTTGACCGTCGGAGGGTCCTCGCTGGAAGCATCTCCAGTCTGCGTGGGCTTTTCTTACAGGTGCACGACACCGGTGATCGGACGATGGGGGGGATTGGCCGCAACTGTAGGAAAATTCAGTGTAGGGGTAAAATGATAATTTTAAAACTTTTTCAAAATTATGATTTTACAGTAAAAAAATATTAATTAATCTAATTAATTAATATAAATTTATCCTACACTAGGATCTAAATATGATATATAGCATGCATGCATTTAAATTTGAAATTCAAATTCGAACAGTAAACACTTTACTATAATGTGTTCAGAATACAATACCTTTGTGCAGGTAGTAGATCACCGCAATCTGATCACCGTCGGGAGAGTCTGATCATCGTGATACAGCTACACAGTATGTCTGGTCTCTGCGGATCATCCACACGAAGCTCTCGATCTGATCGACTCCTCATGAGTGCTAGCTCGTGTTAGAGCCCTTTTGACGGCCGATGCTGATCGAACTCCTTCGATCGATGTCTGTCAATTCTTCGGATGCTCTGAATCATCAACAGACGTGCTTGAGAGGATGTTGAAGATCTTCCTGAGATTTTGTGGGCTCACGACACTCGTAGCTCACTTTCTCACTTTTCGAACCCCAAGCTAAAACTTTAGGAAACTCACCAAAAATCTTGTACCCACGTTTCTTTCTTTTCTTTCTTTTTCTCTTGGAAGGATATGGACTTCCTTCTCATGTACAAGACTTCTCATGTCCCAAAATTTTTTTTCAAAAATCTTCTTCTTGCACACCCCACTCTTCTCCTCCTTTTATAACAACATCAAACATCTTATCCAAAAGAAAGGATAAAGATGAGTAATTGCATATTTGAATCAAATCAAATTTTGAATTCAAATGGACACCAACTCATCCCTTATCCACTAAAGGCGTGAGGCATGGCTTAAATTATGCATGGAGTGATTTCATGAGAAACTTTTTCTCATGTAATAAATGGGACATAAAAAAAGGGATAAGGTGCAAAGATTGATTGCCCATTCAAATTCAAACGTTATTTTGAATTTGAATGGCCAACCAATCATCCTTATCCATTCATTTGGCACATTAAAGTGGGGCGTGGAGAGGGCTTGGCATGAGAAAATAATTCATGAGAAGTTTCTTCTCATGAATTCAAAAGGGTGCAATGGAAGTGAGATGGCACATGGAGATTGGGTCAAGGTGGTTTCATTATTTAAACCAACCTAATTGAACCAAATAAGTTAGGTCCAATTAGACTAATTTAAACTCAACTTAATTAGACTTAATTAGGCTCAATAAAATCTTAATCAAATCAGAAATTGATTAAGCCCAACCCCTGATCAAATCAGGGATCAAACCATCTCGACGATTAGGTCAACTCTTAACCTAATCGGGTCAAATCCAACTGAATCTAATTCAATTGGACTTGATCTAAAAATAATTACTTAATCAAATTGAGTTAATTAGCAATCAAATCACTAATTAAATCTCTCATAAATATTGAGTCCAAATCCGATGGGCAATCAGGCATCAGAATTCATCGATATGTAACCTTGATCGAAAAATCTCAACCAGTGGGACTCTTGACCCCGATACCCATAATGTGTGGAACTCGTGATCAGAGAATCCTGATTCTCGATCACTGAGTTTCAAACATGTAGGATTCTACATCAGCCATCAGATCAGATAGGAACCTCTAATGTGTGTGACCCCGCAGGTTCGAACCTAAGCCGGTAGCACAGGAATCAATTTCTGTACTAATCGAAGTGACCATCTAGTAATGGTATCCGATGTCTAGATAGGTCGAAGAGTCACAATCGCAACACTCAGAACCTACATGAATATGGTTACTGTATAATTCATCCTTTTGATCCCTGTGTTTAGGACGACTCAGGGTTAAACTGTCAACTCTGATCAGATCATCCGAATCGTGCTCAACTCAAACAGTCCTGTGACTCCTCACAAGGACTACCCTGGTCAAAGTTTTGCTAAATTGAAATACGACTATACACAGCTCCTAAACTGGAGTGGTCAATCCCATCTTGACACACGCACCGACAAGTCAAGTACTTGACTACACCCAGTAGCCTTCCGTCACTAAATTAGAAATTCAGGTAGTCCAGTGCCTAAGTGTAGTGAGTTGCTTGCAAGTCACCATAGTGGTTCAGGTCGGAAGGATATTTATACCCATATTCTATCGGAGCAAATCTTGACAGCAGAAATAGCTTCGGAGTAGGTCACGTTCAGTGCAGATGTACCCTTACATCTCACCTGTATGCCATACCAGTGTCTCCACACTCATTGGTTAAGAGGACGACCAACCTATATGGCACACAACGACCTATGCTTGATAAACGTTGTCATCCTTGGTAACAACGTATCATTTGGTCGCGAACAGATTTAAGGACTAAACGACAAATCCTCCTTTGTCGAGTCTAAATAGTCCTAAGGACTTCACCACAACATAGGAGTTCATTAGAAGATAAAATATTTTATGATAAAAAAATATCAAAATAATTTTTATTAATTCATAATTCATGTACAAATTTAAAAATGAGCACAACCGTCAACAGGCTGACGATTGACTTTGAGACACTATTCCCAACAGCAACATGTCCAAATATATCCATCATTGAGAAATGCTTTGACTCATTAGAAAAATTGACTATATCACAGCTTGCTTGGATGCGGCTTGTGAGGCCAACATAAAAAAAAATGTTAGTCTAGATAAATTTTATTTTTTTTATTTTCTCATAGTTATAAGATGATGTTATTAAGAATATATTGTAATTATGATCTTGTTCACCTGATCAACTCCACTGATGCTAATGGGAGCTAGAAATCATAAAAAAAATGGAGGTTATGGATTTATAAGTTTCTAGTAGTCTTAGATCTCATCCAGCTAAAAAAGAAATACGAATACTAATATTGAGAGAAAATGAACCCTTTATATATATTCATTCATTAGCATATATATATATATATATATATATATATATATAGGATAAGATTACAAAACCTTCTAAACTAATTTAGAATCTCAATAAGAATTTTAAATTTATTAAATCAATTTAGGATTATAACGAGAACTTGAAACCCCATAAACTAACATTGGATCACAACAAATACTCCCAAGTTAGTTGCCTAAACTTTAAGGATATGTGTTATCAATTAGGAAAATCATATGAAAATCATTGACTCCCAGTAAGCTCCTACAAGATAGTTGTTCCATCGAAACATCGATCCTAGGCTGCAAAAGATGGAAGCATTATCATGTAAACGGCTTTGTAAGAGCATCTGTAAATTGATCCATAGTAGAGACATGAGAAACTTGAAGCTAATCTTTAGCAATTTTGTTTCGAACAAAATAAAAATCACATATGATATGTTTCATATGGAAATGAAAAATAGGTTAGAGCATAAATAAATCGCCCCAACATTATCATAGAAGATTATAGGAATTTTGGATAGTGAAATGTGAAGTTCACGTAGGAGAGACAGCACTTGAGCAATTTCAGTAGTAGTAGAGGCAACAACTTGATTCTGTCTCGATGGAAGACCAAGCGACTGATTTTTACTTCCAAGAGGACCATAAAATTAGATTATGCTCAAGATAGAAAACATATACTAATGTAGAGGTGTGATCATTTCAGTTGCCAATCCAATTTATATCTGCATAGGCATCAAGAGTGATCGAAGAATGATGCTTGAGAGAGAGCCCATAGTTAATCATGGCTTTGAGATATCGAAGTACATATTTCATAGCTATCTAGTGTGTTTATGAAGGTAAATGTATGAATTGAGATAACTTATTAATCACATATGCGATGTCTAGATAACTAAAAAATAAATACTAGAGCATACCTACAACTCTTCTATACTCAGAGGTATTTGTTGGAGAAGTTCCATCATTAAGTATGAGGGTACTAGTAGTAAAGATTGGAGTAGTAATAATTTTTGCACTAGCTATATGAAAACACTCGAGGAGATCTTAGATATATTTATGCTAGAACAAGAAAATGTCGGTGGATGTAGGAACAACTTTTATTCCATAAAGAAGAAATATAGAATATTAAGAAAAAATTAACCCCTTACATTCATTGATTCACTAGCATGGATATATACACAAGTTCCAAGTCTAGAAGGACATGTTTACAAAACATCCTAACTAACTTCTGATCTCAACAAGAATTTAAAATCTACTAAACTAACTTAGGATTACAACAAGAATTTAAAACCTTATAAACTAACAATGGATTACAACAAATACTCACAAATTAGTTATTTAAGCTTTAGGGATATGTGTTATCTATTAGGAAGATCATGTGGGAATCCTTGACTCCCAATACCAGCAAGGCTGCAAATAGCGAGTAGTAAATTGTTTAATGCTTGATATGTGCCAAGGTGAAGAAACATATGTTCGTAGCTTGAGTTCAATAGCATACAAGAGTGATTATTTTCAAAATTAGTGGAGAAATCTTCTCTTGGCACCAATATAACTACAATAACAACAAATGATAATAATAGTATTCATTCTTCCTGTAGCACCACAGAATACATATAAAATAGATGAGATTAACATTTATGAGTTCTATACTAATTAGCATTTATATTTTTGGTGGGTTTGTTAGATCTGGATTTACACCAGCCTTATGGATTTAAAGTATATCTATATATATCTAAAGGATAGATTGGAGAACTCATCCGATAATTAAATAGAGGTGATAAAATGAAGGATAAAAGATGAGATGGTTAGATTAAAGTCTGATCAAAAGATATCGAGAAAAGGCAAAAATGCTAGATGATATTTTAATTTGAAATATTTTTTGTAATTTTTCTTAATTTTGGTCCAAAACTTTCAACCATTGAAGTCTAGTTTGTCCTTTAAATATTTAGTCCTCAATAGAAGATTGAATACAAGTAAAATTGCATTTAATACATCTTCAACTAGTGGACCTTGTGGATTAGTTGTCCTTTGGCCTCTAACCACACATGCACTTAGCTTGGCCTTTTCATTATAGTATCTATGGCTTATTAGGGCATGGAAGGAAAATAATATTGAGAGTAAATTATAAAAACTATCCTGAGATTAAGGGTGAATTACACTTACACCCAATAATTGGAAAAACATACGCTTACCCCTTTGAGGTTTATTTTTATCCAACACTTCAACTCATAAATTAACAGAATGTTAGTAAAATTATTAACCTTAAATAGAATCCAAATGCTTTGTTAGAAAAATTTTAAAAATAACCAAAATACCTTAAGTGATATAATATTCACCAATGATATAAAAAAAATGTGTATCCTCCTTACTACTTGGAGAAAAATTTTGATTTTTTATATGAAATAAATGATTTCACTGACATCATTGATTTAACTAGGCATAAGTGTAGGTTCTATAAACTATTAGGTGTAAGTGTAAGTGTCATAAACAAAAACCTCAAGGGATTTTTTATAATTTACTCTATATTTATGATCTTTTAAAAAGAAAAAGATATTTATCTTTTAGTTGCTTGGACTAAGAAATTCAATGTGAAAAAAAAGAGAGAAAAGGTTAGAGATAGGTCCAAAAAGCTTTCCAGATTTAGATCCTCTAATAAAATGTTGGAATTGGGCTGGACCGAGCCAGGCCATGCACCTACTCAAGCTTGGGCCAAAACATTTTTTGGCTTAGGGCTAGGTTTTGACCAGAATATTCTTTAAAAAAAAAATTCCAGTCATGAGTCTAGTCCTAGGCTTAGATCGAGCCAATTCAATTTAACCCCTTTATTTTATGTGAGATATGTAGAAGGAAAATTACCTATCGATCCTCATTGAACCTTAACATAGAAGCCACAATGCTACAAGGTGCCAACTTGGCCATATAATTTACCAAATGATGAATGTCAACTTATAACATCAACCATAGCAAGATCAATATTGTCATGAATATTATATCAACCATAGCAATAACTATTATAAATATTAATTAGCTTATTAGAAATAAGCAAGGTCTACAATGTTGTTCAACAAATCAGTCTAAAATAATAGGCACCTTAATAAAATATTCCAAAGTCAGCAACAATATGAGCGATAATTATTCATTTAAATCATTGAACCATGAGTTTGAAAAGGATGTAAATAGTGATGGTGACAAAGATATGGGTAATGTTTTATGCAAAGAAATGATTCCTCTGTTGAATACCTAAACTTAATTTCATAGGTTACATTTTGGTATGATAGGAGAACTATGTCATAATAAATGAAATAAATATATGGAGTTAAGTCCCAAGAAAATATGGTGAAGTTAATTCCTGGATTTATTCTCTTGGTCTCCTAGTAAAAGTATCATAACTTCATATTTTATAAGAAAAATAATAGAGAAATATTACTAGGTCATATGCAACTCATGTAAGGATATTTGAAGAGCCATATATATGTATATAAACTCTTGTACTCTACCATCTTATTATGGCCAAGAGTTGAATAAAAAATATTAGCAAGTGTTTTCTTTATATCACCTCTAATTTTCACCTCTAATCTTCTACTATTGCCAACATAGTGGTATCAAAACTATAGAAGAACTTGACAATGGTAAGTGGAAGTCTTCTGATCCTTCATCTCACCAACAACTTTGAGAATTGGATTATCTAAATGAAACACTGCTTGGCTCCAAGACATTTGGGAGATAGTTGATTGAGGCTTTGTGGAGCCTCAAGATGAGACCACTCTAATGGTGAATCAAAGGGATGCATTAATAGAATCTAGGAAGAAGGATAAAAAGGCCCTCTACATCATTTATCAGGACTTAGATGAAGCCATATTTGAGAAAGTTGCTTGCGCCATCATCTCCAAGCAAGCATCGAAATGCTCCAAAATATCTATCAAGGTGTTGAGAAGATGAAGAAAGTTTGCCTCCAAGCATTATGAGGTGAGTTTGAAGCCTTTCAAGTGAAGGACTCGGAGTCCATCTTAGAGTACTTCACAAGGGTCTTAACTATTGTAAATTAATTGAAATGAAATGATGAGACGATCAATGACATCTGAGTTATAGAGAAAATTCTAATGCTACTTAGATGCCAAGTTTGATTTATAATGGTGGCCACTAAGGAATTGAAGGGCCTAGAGTCAATGATTGTGAATGAACTCATGGGATCTCTCCAAGCTTATGAGTAAAGACTTCACAAGAAGAAGCAAGATCCGATAGAACAAATCCTTCAAAGCAAGCTCTCTTTGAAAGAAGGATAGAAAGTCCCAAGAAGCGAAAGGAGCAATATAGGCTGTGGCAGAGGTCGTGGTTGAGGTAGAGCTCATGGACATAGCTAAGCATAAGATGGGCATATAAACTATGATGATGAAGAAGACTTTAAAAGAGAACTAGTCAAAGACCCGCATGTTGCACGGGGCCGGATGTACGAAAATAATTTTTCAGATGTTGTTATCCTATTTTTAATTATTCAGATATTGTTATTTGTAGGATTATAATATATAATATTTGACAGTTAGAAATATTGATGTGCTTATACTGAAAAAAATAATATGAAATAATTAATTAACATGAAATTAAGAAAACACAGATCTCTACAATAGTGCAAAAAGAAGCAATAGTGAATAAGAAAGAACAATTTCACATCTTATATATGAGGAGAAAGCATCATGCATCTATTAAATAGAAATTAATATGTATTCTTGGTAGACTATAAATGTTAATAAGTAAACAACCTTTGAGTTCTCAATGCACAACACATGGCCTCATGGTTCACTCAAACAATTGAAAAAATAGATTTCTGAAACAATAATTCAGAAAATATCAATCGCGTAGTAACTCAACATCATACAAAAAGATCAATTAAACATCAGCAACATATCAAAAGAAGCATTTCCAACATTTAAAAAATATGCATTATGTTGGCCCAAAATTCTTCCATCGATTTAGAGGATGATTACACAATATAAAGAATAGAACACTAGTTATTATAACAATCATTCATAAAAAAGGAAAGAAAGATAACAAAGCATACCCCAGGAGAATTCCTTGTTACAGACGTACAGATATGCATAAGCCTGTGAAATAATAGTTTTTTTCTAAATTTTATTATCTAATATTAGTGAATGATTAATTTTAATAGAATAATTATGAAAATCATTATCAAAATTGGATTTTTTTTTAAAAAATAAAACAATAACAGAGGTTTGGGATGGTGGAGGTGACCCTTGGAGAGGTTACAGCCGACTTGCTCCATAATTTTTTTTATTTCTTTCTTCTTTTTTTTTTCCACTCATTATGATGTAGTGGAACAAAATATGGATATATCACCGTGTTTGCCCACTCGCACCATCTTTTCATTTAATACCCTACCAAATCCATTTTTTTCTCCTATTTTTTGGTACAACACAAGATGCATCTTCTTCTCTCCCATCTAATCCAAGCTCTCCACTATCTTCCTTACAATGCACAGTCAACCATCCTTCTGTTAATACTCTACTAAAGTCAGATAAAAAAATAATATTTTAAATTATTATTAATAATAAAATTATAATATTTTTTTCTTTTTTCTCCCCTTCCCCAAATATTTTTTTCTTTTTTTCTTTTTTCCCCCTTCCCTTCCTTTCCTCCCATCGTCTCCCTCTCACCCCCTACCTCCATCGCGTGAGGCCTAGGTCGTGGCCATCCATGCTGCCCCCGTTGTGGCCTTGCCCCACCACCATTCGCACCGCACTCGGCTCTGGTGCCACCAACCCCCCTCCCCTCCCCCAGCTCCGATGCCACCACCCCCCCTCACCTCTCCTCCCCAGTCTCAGGCTCCTCCCATGCCTCCCCCACCCTGGGCTCCATGGCTCCACCTCACTGCGAAAGTGGGAGTCCGCAAGGCTCGAAGAAAAAAAATGAAAACACTATCGGAGAAAAAAAAATAGAGGGGAAGGAAAGCACCAGAGGGAAGAACATGGATAGAGGGGCGCAGGCGGTCGCCGGTGCTTGTGCAGAGCCGCGGGGGCTCAAGTTTGCCAAGGTCTAGGGAGGGAACAAGAGGGGACAGCGATAGGGTGGGGCCACGGAGTGTGCGGGGCCGGTCAGGAGTCCTAGTTGGGAGGCTTGGAGTGGCTGAATATGAAAGCTTCGACGGTAGTGGTTGGGGTTTTGTGTTGGTAAATTTTTTTTTCTTTTTTTTTCTCTCTTTTTCAAACATATAGGAAGGAAAGCACCTGAGGTGGACGGAGGTGGGTGGAGATCTATGAGGAAGGAAGGCGATGGTGGAGGTAGGTGGAGGTGGCCATCCGTGAGAGCTCAGTAAGGAAGGAGACCGGCGAAGACTGACAGGAGGTGGCGGCAAGCAGAGAGGGAGGAGGTCCAAGCAGAGCAGGGAGGAGGTCCGTGTGAGGTAGCAAGCTATGTTGGCAACACCATAATGTTTGGAGAAGCTAAGTTGTCAACACCATAATACTTCTCTATAGAGTATTGCTTTATATATATATATGATGAAAAAGAAAAGGTTCTTTTAAAAGGTATGATAAATCTAAAGTTCGTTGTTACAATTGCAAGAATTTGGTCATTTTGCATCAGAATATTGGTATAATAATTCTAATCAAGTTAAAGAGAAAGCTATCTAGGTTGTGAAGAAGGATGAAGAAGAAGAGCCATTTCTTTTGCTTGCACATGAGGAGGATGAGTCTGGTGAGCAAGATGTATGGGTCCTAGACACCAATGCAAACAACTATATATGTGGAAAAAGAAATATATTTGTGGAGCTAGATAAAATAGTAGGTGGCCAAGTTACTTTTGGAGACTCATTAATGGTTCCCATTAAAGAAAAAGACAAAATCCTAATTCACTTGAAGAATGGAAAACACCAATTTATCTCTAATGTCTGTTATGTATTGGATATGAAGAATAATATTTTGAGCATAGTATAATTTTTAGAAAAAGGTTATGATATACATATGAAGGCTATGATAAGAGATCAAATAAATAAATTGATTGCAAGTATCGAGATGATGAAGAATAGATGTTTATGTTAAACATCAAGCATGATGTTGCCACATGTTTGAATGCATATATGAAAGATATTAGTTGGCTTTGACATTTGAGATTTAGACATCTCAATTTTGGTAGTCTGAAGTTGTTATCAAGTAAGAAAATAGTATAAGGCTTGCCCTATATAGATCACCTGTGAAGGTTGTATTCTTGACAAATATTCAAGGAGGAGCTTTCCCAAGGAGGCATCTTATTGTGCACAGAAGCCACTTGAATTTATCCGTACTTATATGTGTAGACTATCATGCCTTCTTCATTTGGTAAGCACCAACACTACAAAAGAAATTTTTTTTGCGGTAAGAAAATTTGTCACCAAAAATTTATTTTTTGTCACTAAAATCTTTTGCAATGAAAAGAAATTTATCACAAAATTGTTGTTAAAGCCCCCTTACAACAAATCATGACTGACTTTTTACAACAAAGTTGTTTGTTCACAAAAAATATACTTTTAGTAATAAAATAGCATTTTGTCACAAGAAAAGCCTCATCCAATGATAAATATTTTGTCACAAAATGCTACAAAATTTTATCATAAAAAGTATTTTCATCGCTAAGAAAAGCAATATTTTATTCCATATGTATTATTAAGTGACAAAAATTTTTTGTCATTAAAAATCTAGCTTTGTGACAAAATATTTTATCGCTAAAAATTTTGCTTTGTGATCAAATATTTTTTCATAATAGATTCTTGAGTATAAATTTTATGCAACAAAATATTTTTGTCACTAAAAGTTGAATATTGTAACAAAATATTTGTCATATTAGAATTTTCAGTAGAATAGGATGTATACTTTAAGCAACAAAATATTTTATTATAAAAAAATAGTTTTAATGATAAAATATTTTATCAAAAAAAGTTAATATGTAATTTAGAAATAATTTATAGTGATAAAATTTATTATCATAAAAAATTAACATATCAATAAAATATTTTTTAGTAACAAAATATATTGTCACAAAAAAGTTAACTTGCCATTGGTGATAAAATTTATTGTTACAAAAAGTTAACCTATTATTAAAAAATGATTCTTAGTGAAAAATTTATTGTCATAAAAAGTTAACCTACCATTAGTGACAAAATTTGTTAAAAATTAATCTGCTATTTTTTTCATCAAATAAATAAGCAAAATATACTAAAATTTAAATTAATTAATCTATTCATAATAATTCAAATATTCTTCAAATACATAGTCATGTAAAGATTTCTACATGCTCCTTCGTGTATCATCTCTACAATAAAAGTTCATAAATAAAATGATAAGTCTCATACAGCATCGATAAAGTTATGCAATGTCTAAGTCTTAAGTAACAACCATAAAGCCATAAAGCTTTAACAAAGTTCCAATGTAAGTCAATTTTCTTCTCAACCATGAAAGCCATCAAGCTTCCATGCAAGTCAATTTCCTTCTCAACAACCTACAATACAAAAAATAAATAAATCTAAAAAACTAGAATAATATAAGCATGCATACAAAATTAAAAAATCTTTAAGTATGCATATAAGATATTTTGTATTAATTTATATGAAATTATTGTGAATATTAAATAACCACAACTAGACATGACAACCACCACCACAACCATTATCACCATAATCATTTTATAACTATCTAAACAATCGCAAGTAATACAACATATAGCCATGCTAATATATCTATCTATTCAAAAATATAATAATGACAACCACTATACCACAACCACTACCATCATAACTATTTCATAACTATCTAAATAATCATAAGTAATACAATATATAGCTATGCTAACATATCTATCTATTCAAAAACAACCACAACTGGCAATGACCACCACCACTATCACTATTACCATTCTATAACTATCTAAGTAACCATAGGTAATACAACATATAGCTATGCTAATATATCTATCTATTTAAAAAATACAATAATGACAACGACCACCACTACAACCACTACTACCATAACCATTTCATAACTATCCAACTACCACCATAACAATCACATTAATTTTTAATTTTTAGATCACTATCATAAATAATCAACAATTATAATAATCAAATTATTATAGCTAAGAGATAATAAATAAGTGATTTTAGCATTAGAAAAGTAGACTACTAAGCCTGACTATACCGCATCTCTCTCATGAATTGCTAAAATTCTTTTATTTGATCTTCATAAGTTTTTATTTTTTTTTTGTATATGGCAATCTTCTCGTTGGCTTCAGTAATCTTCTCGTTGGCTCTTTCTAGTTGAGACTCAGTAGTAGTAAGTCGATCCCTAAGCTCATTATCATGTGAGCTTGATATGTAAGATAAACTTGAATTTCCAACTTTAATTCCATGTCCCATCCCTTCCAAATATCCTAACTTTTTGCCAAGCATACTAACCAAAATTTGATTTTCTGATCTTTGATCTGCACCTTCCACTGAAGGTTGCTATCTTAATTCAGTCATTTCATCTTGTGAAATTTTCAAAGATAATTTAGACCTCAAAATAATTTTTTTCATAAATAAAAAATATAAGAAGAGTGCACTTATACTTACAAATTTTGGTTGAGCAATTTGATTAATGAATTCTTGACCACCCTTCTTTGTGTGTGTATCCTTGAAGAGATCGACCATACTTGGATTCTCCTCATAAAGTTATAATAAAAAAATTAAACAATTCATTAATATTAATGTATATTAAATATTTTAAAAAATATAAAAATACTAAAAATATTATATTATTATTTTTCAAAGTTGACTAAGAAAGGTCCTAGAGCCCAAAGTATGACTATATGGGAGTTACTAAAGATTACTTGAGTTTGTTTATGATTGCTTCCACAATAATAAGCAAAAGAATAAATAAAAATATAAAAAATATATAAATATATTTTATCATATGAGTTACTATCTTGAAGTCATCATCCTTTATCCGATCACACACTGAAAGCTAATCTTCCAATCCAACTTCTACGCATGGAGACTTTTCTCATGGATTTATACCTTTTAACATTAGCTTCTTGTATTTCTTATTGAGTATGTTTCTCTAATTCTTATAATGGGTTTGAAATGCTTTGTGAACATATTTCTTCGCATGTAGAGCTGGCCAATTCATAATTTCAAACTATCTCTAAAATAATTAATGATAATGTCACTTGAACAACTTTTTTATATATTAATAATAAAACTAAGTGAAAAATGAATATAACTAATATAAAAATTATAATAACCTCCAAACATGGATAATAAGTTTTCTTTTGCTACTCTGAAATTTTTTTCCATCTTCTTACACCATAAAGAAGTATACATGTCTTAACAATAAATCCAACTCTGGCCTCTTGTAAAGTTAGCATCACTCTCCAATGGTATACATTCTCCTTCGCCAAATGCAATCCTCATCTTATGCCCAAGCTGTAAAGTTAAATCAAATATTATCTTTTAAAATATAAATAGGAAAGCATATATAAATAATTCATGTATTAATATAATAATGAAATATATAAGTGACAATCTTACTGACTTTCTTATCCAATACTATGTGTTGTGATGTATCATGACCTCTCCTAGATAAAAAAAATCTAGACACATAAATATAGTCAATATCAAGCATACATATAATTATTATATAAGTATAAAATTATATTTACAAACTATAATATTTTAAATAAATATAATTATTCATTTACACACACACACACACACACACATATATATATATATATATATATTATATATATATATATATATATATATATATATATATATATATATATATATATATATATATATATATATATATGTATATATATATATATATACTCACTTTTACTACTCCTTAAAATAGGAGGACTAAGATCTCTTCTAAGTGTATTTATAAGAGGGAAGACCTTATTGCTATTTGGTAATATATGTATAGTGGATGCTGGAGCTGAAATAGGTATCACAATATTTTCCTTTCAACCTACTATATTAGCATTTGATGAAGGTAAACTCCATGGTCACTTGCATCGGCCTCTTCCAGGTCCTGTCATAAATCTATAAAGAAACTAGAAAGATAAACAAACTAAGCAAACAATTATGCTCAATAGTTGCAAAAAATATTATGCACTTAAAATTTGAATATATCACAACTATATAAACATAAAAAATTAAAAATTCATGAAGATAATTTTTTTTTCATAAATTACTTTCAATAATGCAGTATACATATGTGGAAAAAATTATTGTACTAATTGTCAAGATCATTATCAATGCTTTCATCAATTTCCATATTATCTTTCTCTTCAATTATATCATCTCCATCAATGTCTTCTCCATCATTTCCATCTCCTCCAATGTCATTTTCATATTCTTGAACATTATCTGGTGTGGATTCTCCAATAGCATTATCAAATTCGTTAGGATCTACATAATCTCTATTTGATGTGTCAAGAGACTCATCATCACTTTTAATAATTGAAACTATCCCATTTGATTGAAATTGTTGTACTACTTCATCATCAACCCTATCTTCCACATCTATCAATTCGAACTCGAAAAGGTTCCACAAATGTCGATGTTGCATCCATTGTACGGTTATCAATTACAGTCCAACTTTATGTTATTGATGTAAGAAACTTGTTGAACTTGATCAAATAATACAAAAGAATAATCCTTATATCACCGTAACCTTACATCAATGCTTATGAATTATCCATTATTGTATACTATTCGATTGCTTCCGGTGTTAACCATTTATACTTAAATAGCACCACTTTATACTCTTTAAGGAGTCTGAGTTGAACAACTCTCTTCAAAAAATTAAAGAACTCAACCATCTTCCCTTCATGTTCTCATTCTATAAGTAATCTACTACTTTGAGTTCTTCAAAGGTCGTCATGTGTTGGATTTGTGCCCTAGAAGTTAATTTTTGGCTAACACATTATGTAATTTTTGAGCCTATACTTGTTCTTGTAATTTTTTATTATCAATAAAGAATTTTTTCTTTCCAATCATGTTTATGTGTTCATGATTTATCCTAGAAATTAACAAAAATAATTTTTATATATTCTTAAAGAATTAAGAATTTGAGATATACATTAATTAGTAGTTAATTTTTAAATACTCTCGATCAAAGGATCATCATGGAGGATAATGATCAATCCATTTGAGATCGGTGCACGGTTCACCTCCCTTGTGGGCAGATAAGTCTCAAGTCTGCAGTGTAGAGATACTAGAGTAAAAGTGCAGGTGGTTGTTAGAGAACAACTTGCACTGAGCATGATCAACATGAGAACCACATAGATGTCTACTCACTCATCAGTGGTCTTCTCGATGCTGCAGTGGTGTGAGTGATCTTTTGACCTACGGTGTCATTGGCTATTCGCAGCGAGGCTACTGGATTTGACTGCACATTCTCTTGGTCCCTAGCCATTTGAGTCCTTACTGTGCATGTTGACTTCAGTAGGTTCAGATTCGCTGTTTGGAGTAGGATGCACTTAAATGAGATCTATCGATCTTGGTAGAAAAGAAAAAGTTCTATATGATTTATGAGACTGAGTTCAAAATATTTTTGGTCAAAGCAAGTGTGAATACTAGAAAAAAATATTCATGAGATTCACAAATAAATTCAAGTCGAACCAATCTAGCATATGACTGATGATGGAATTTGACGAGCTCTCCATGACCTCCGTCAAGTCAGGATTCACGATAGAAGGACTGAATCATACGATAACTGCATCTAGGAGTTCGTACTTTCATCCTACTGAGTTTCCACTATATACTACTAGGTGTCACTGGTGGATTGTAAGACTCATCGGACATCATCTTGATGATCGATGGCCCTCGAAGGGTAGAAGTGAAAATATTCCAATCCATCGAAAAAAATTTCGATGATATTGTGATAGAGATCACAATATATCTCACTACCAGATAGAATGAAATCTATGGGGTCATACATTAAGGGATTTAATCTCAAATTTGTCAATTAGACTTATAAAGTTCCAATTGGATTAGGGTTTATTAAAATCCTATTAGGTTTATGAGAACCATGCTAGCATATAATTAAACCTAATTCTTCTCGAAACTTCGATTCGATCAAGTCCATAGCCTTGAACTTAACCTAAATCCATTTAGATTTAATTAGACTCTTAATTATGAGCCCAAGAGGATTTGATTAAGTCAATTAGTTGGCATAATTATCCTAATATTTCTCTTCTTTATCTCCTGATTATCTCTAAGTGTGCATGTGGAATAGATGGAAGATTGAGTGGCGCATCTTTTTCTTTTTGAAAAATTTTGGATGCCAAATCTTTGAAAGGCCTACCCCCTCTTGTGTGTCATGACGTAGAGGAGAGAGAGTGGGGTCCATGTCCCATCTCTTTTTGGCTAGAGATCCCTTTGTGGGGCGCTAAGAGTTGGTGCCTCAACTACCTAACATATATTCTCATGATGCCTCTTGTATATGCTTAAAGGGGCTGATTAATTATCATTTATATCTGATTTTATTTAGCATAAATCAGATTAAAAAGGTAGAGGATTCTTATGAGACAAAAATCTATCTTTTTAAGATAATTAGGTTCCTAATATGTGTCAGGGCAGTGTCTATATATAAAAAGTGGTCTCTAGGATTTCATAGAATAAATTCTTGATCAACAAAACTCTCCCTCTCTCCATCTCCATGCCTCCTCTCATCATTTTCTTACTTTTCATGCCCAAAAGTTGGATGCTCTCTCTTCCACATGTCAATAAGAAGTATTGGTGACTTAGAGATAAGGGATCGAGAAGAAGAAGAAGAAGGCTGCAGGTCAAGGAGTTGATCTCGCAGTTAAGATCAAAGGAGTTGATCAAAGTCTTCAAGACTAAGGTTCTTTTTGAGAAGAAGAATCTTCTACGAGAAGAAAAAAATTCGTGATAAATCCCAGTGGATATCCTAGAGGCCGAACACGTATGCGGCTCAATCTTCTACGAATCGAGATCATTAGAAGTGATGAATATCTACTCGCACCAAGATAATGAGATCTGATCTCATAAATTTTTTTAAATTTTAGATTGATGATATGTGCTTTCTCTTGGGCTTGGGTAGGTTTAGATTTGATCTCTAGCATGTGGGGTTAAAGGGTTTAACCTATTTTATTTTTTGCTATCTGTTTTTAAAGTTTTGAAATCTACACATGCTGCCTATTTGATTTTCTAACATCATGATCTTTTGTGTTAAATAGAACTTCATTTATAATACAATATGAAGGAACCAGATCTAGGATTTTAGGGTTAGATCTTGAAATTTTTTTAAGATCAGATAGCGGAAGACTAAAATAAATCAAAATTTATTTTCTAAATCAAAGAATCCCTAGATCTAAGATTCTATTATATAATTATTACATAGCATTAAATCAAAAATTAAAATATATAGAGTATGAACTACATGTTGATCATATCAACATATTTCTATACTACATCTAATGTATGTATTAAATAATAGATCAGATCTATTACCTTGCAAGTTAGACGTTCTAACCTTGCTAATCTGGGCTTAAGGATGATGTTGCAAACTGCGATGTATCCGGTCTCTAGGAGTCATCCACACTAGCCCACGAATCTCGATCAGAAGTCCTGCTTCAGGAAATCAGCACAGTATGCTAGTACTGCGCTGATCCTTCTTCGATGGTTGATTAGGTGCCTCCTTCTTGATTTGGACTCTTCCAAAGATGAAAAGTAGGAGGAGGAGTTTTAAATCTGAGATGCTCTCAGAAAACTCAAGATGGAGGAAGGGAAGAGATAAAACCAACAACCCTAGAAGAAGACCCTCTTCTTCTTCTCTTTACTCTCTCTTAGACATCCTGTCTTGTGTCTATTATATCTCCATGACCTAAAGGTCTTTCTCTCTGATTTTTGGATTCTCCAAAGATCTCTCAAATCTCTATGTTCTTCAAAAATTTTATGAAGAAACTCATTTTATAGAGAGAGATATGATAGAGTCCTTGTCTAGGTCAAATACCTAGTCAAGGCTTATCCAAACATGGCAAGATAAGGGGCGCCCAACTCTTAGGCGCCTTCTCCTTATTTTCATGCATGAACCCCCAGCAAAGGGTGCACAATGTGTGCCATAAAAGCTATAAAAATTTCAAAAAAAATTTGGATAAATTCGATGCAAAAAGGAAAGAGTTTTGGATTTCTAAAACTTTATCTCATAGAATTTGAAATCCAAACTTATTCCTACTTTGATTTGATCCATAACCACTTTCCATGTATGAAAGAAGAGAGGAAACCTTTTGGATGTAGGAAAGACCTGGGAGAGGGCTTTTGTCACACAAAATAAGAGGGGATTGGCATAGAATAAGAGAGAGGGAGAGGACATGGGGGGGCTTATGTGGCGCAAGGTGGAATCCTAGTCTTACTAGGATTCTATCTTATGACTTATTTTAATTTGGTTTTTCAAACCAAATCAAACCAAAATTAGATCAATCTAATTAAAATAGATCTTAACTCAATTAAGAATCTAATTTAATCAGATTAAATTAGATTTAAATCTGATTTAATTTTTTAATCAAATTAGAAATTAGGTTGACCCATGTCCTAATTGAACTAGGACTATTTTTTTCTTGCACTTGGCTTATCCAATAAACTAATTGGACTTGATCCAATTAAGTCCAAATTAAATCTAATTAAATCATATTCATTTAGACTTAATCTCAGTCTATTGGCTTAATCAAATTAAGCCAATTAGCAATCGAATTGCTAATCGATCCTCCTGCAATACTTGCACTAGGTTAAATGTCAATCATATTGATCATTTAACCCCAGAATGATTCTTAATCATTGATTAACCATCCAATCAGATCATGAACTCTAATGTGTGTGACCTCATAGGTCCGAACCTAAGTCAATAGCATAAAAATAAATTTTTATACCAATCAAAGTGACCATCTAGCAATGGTACTCGACGATCGGATAGGTCGAATGTGTAGAACAATATCCTTAGAACCCATGCGGATATAGTTTCCATATAATTCATCTCCTTGACCAAAATGATCATAGGACACCTCAGAGTTCAACTGTCAACTCTGATTAGGTTGTCCACATTGTATTTCAAAATATCAAATCCATCTGATGGATTACCCTGGCAAAGATTTTGCTAAATTGAAATACAGTGACTCATTCTTCTCCAACTCTTGAAGTGGTCAATCCCATCTCGATCATACTCTGACTTCGCAAGTACTTGACTATGCTCAGAAGTCTTCCGTCACTGAATTAGAAATTCAGTTTGTCCAGTATCAAAGCACAGTGAGTTGCTTGCAAGTCACTGAGGTGATCTCAGGTCTAAGGGACACTTATACCTATATCCCATCAGAGACATTCTCGATAGTAGAATGCTCTGAAGTTGGTCACGTTCAATGATAATGTACCCTTACATCTCACCTGTATGCCATACCAATGTCTCCACACTCCTTGGTTAAGAGGACAACCAACCCATATGGCCTACAGCGACCTATGCTCGATAGAAGCTGTCATCCTTATTAATAGCCTATCATTTGGACGTGAATAATTTTAAGGACTAATCGATAAATCTTCTCTTTATCGAGTCTAAATAGTCCTAAGGACTTCATCATAACAACGGAGTTCATTAAAAGATGAATGCTTATGATGAAAATACCAAATATATTTTATTTATTAACAAATCAATTATCATACAAGATTGCTCAACCATCAACAGACTGATGATTGATTTTTGGGATACATTTTTCAACACAATCAAAGTAACATCTTATGCTAGATTTATGAAGACCATTTGCTAATTGATAAGTGATATATTTTTATATTTATTTTAGATATTTTTGATATTTTATGATGCTAACATCTTCTAAAAAATCTAATTTCATAAATAAATTAAATTTTTTTATAAAAATAAATAATTTTAAAAAAATATAAAATTAAAATATATTTATAAAAAATAGATATTGATTTAATTGAGAATTTAAGGATCAAAATAATAAAGAATTATTGAAAAATTTAATACATATTTTTTTTAATTTTTTAGATAAAAATCAGAGCAAAAATCAAATAAAAATATCCTAAAAAATAAAATTTATAGCCTTCGATGCATGGTGGACTAGCCGCTCGATCCACGGATTTAAGGATGCAGTCCACCGAAATAGTTTTGCTATCTATGGCACGGCTCACAGGCGGGCAGAAGGTTTTTTGCACAATCCGATAGCTAAAAATGATTTTGAGGGAGATTGGACAGTCCACATTCGTTGCCGGCTGAAAACTATTCAGAAGAAGACATTCATTGCCGGTTGAAAACTATTCAGAAGAAGGATTTCTTTGTGCAATCCCACGATCGAAATTCAATCTGGAGTGCGATCCAATGGTTGACGTCATTCTCCACTTTGAATAGAAAATCCAGGGCATTGATCAACGATCCAGATTCCATCTGACATGAGATCCGATGGCTGTTATCATCTTCGACTGTGATATGGAGTATAACGCTAGTTTTTAAGCAGATCTGGGTAGTCCAATCAAGATCCGACGGCCAAAAATTAATCATAAGGGTATTATACAAATTCTAAGGATTTTAGGACTCCTTTTGTGATTAGAAAAAGATAAAAAATTTATCTATAAATAGGAGATCCGAGAATAAGTGAAGAAAAAAGAAAAATTCAGTAGAAAGTTAAGAAAAAAATAGAAAAAAAAAAAGATAGATTTAGGGACCCAAAGGAAAGAAGAAGAGAAGTCAGTTCGCTCTACGGAGTACGAAAGAAGAAAGATAGGTTATCAACCATCTTTCTGATAAGGCTGTGCTAATCAACTTCAGATCTTTGTTATAGTTTTATTTTTATTTTATTATTTTTTTAAATTTTTTATACTTAAATTTTAATTTTAATTAATATAAAATTTATTTTCTTACACTTTAAATTTCTGTCTTTTATTTTTATTGCAAGTAGATGCTAGGATCTAAATAGTAGATCTTAGTACCTGATTTAGTTTTTACACTTTTAATTTTTATTATCTATTTTTATTATAAATAGAAGCTATAATCTAAATAGTAGATCTTAGTACCTGATTTATTTTTCATAATTTTAATTTTTATTTTCTGACTTAAATTATTTTCTTCAAATTTTTTTTTCTTATTATAAAATCAAAGATTTTAAATCAAAATTTTATCTTCTCTATAGATTCAATCTAACTCATTATTTTTTATGAATTTTTAATTTTTATTGAAGTCAAAATTAGATTGATAATCACGGTGTCCTAATGACAACATCATAATCATATCAATTTTTGGCACCATTGTCGGAGAGGGCACTAATTTTAATGTTTGATTTTTTTGATTTTTTTATAAATATAGCTTACTAACTTTTTTATTTTTTTATCTTTTTACAAAAAAAAAATTTAAAAAAAAAGAGATAGAAAGCTTCCAATTTGGTGAGATCAATCCTAACCCTAATCCTAACTATTTTTTTTAGTATTAATTATTTTTTTTTAAATTTATCTAAAATTCATCCACATAAACCTAATAAAAATCGCATGATAAGAGTAGAAACTTAATTGTTAGAAAGCATTCATCATCTTAGATTTACTTTTGGTGATCGCTAGAGACAAGATAAGCTTTCAAGTTTGATTAATTCATGCATCTAATTTAGTTGTATAGAACTCTTTGTTTGAAATTGGTTGTACATATTCATCTCAAATTAATTTAAGGGCAACACCTATTAATAAGATAAGGTGAAGATTTCATCATCCTTTCTTAGACCAAAATAACCAACCAACATCCTGCATTAACCCTAGCCTAATTAAAATTCAGTAGACATTGACCCCTAGGATTAATTAAGTTCAGTTTGAGTATTGTGATGAAGTTAAGTGTAAAGTAAGTTGGAACTCACCCCTGAAATTGGTATCTAAAGCAAGAGGTTACAAAAGCTCAGTCTAAGTAGACTCATGGTTATTTAATTAGTTTCATTAGCTTACCCGATCAATCTAATTGGTGTTTAAGGCAAGCAATGGGGGGACCTCCACGACCCCACCTCTTACCTGGCTAGTTAAAGGAAGTGAGGACAAACCCAATTTACATCTAGGCCCAGCCACTCTACATCGAACTGTTAGGTTTAAGAAATCCATAGATGTCTAGGTTTAATTGTTTGCTAACTTGATTGCAATTAATACTTAACCATAACTAATTCTTCTTTCTTTCGTCCTTAGGTTTAGGGATTTCTTAAGGTTCTCACCTTTAGAACTTCTCTTTTTCTTTCTTTTCTTTTTTTTTTCTTTCTCCTTCTTAAAAAAGAAAAAAGAAAAAAATCAGAACCATACACATTAGGATTTGCACTGGTATATACACGGTAGGAGATCTCTTTACCCTGATCTAGTTAAACCTAATCATGAAATTGAACGACTGATCCATGTTAAACATGACAATCAAATGGCTGAAAATCCTGAGAACCACCTAGACAGATGAAGAAATATTTTATTCCTTCTATCTTTAATCCATCGATGTTTTCATCATTCTATAGGATCAAATATTTTGACTCTAGTCCTAAGATCGATTTGAACTTGATAGCCCAAAAATTAGATAAAGTCGACCTTCTTATAGATAAATTTTTAGTCCTAGGTCAACAATCTCCTGTGCAATACACACCACTTCTCAATTATCAGAAGATTTATTCTATCTGTGCTAGCCTAGTCCATCATGTGAGTGAATGTCCCACGACTGCATAGTTTCTGCCTTTCATCCAAGAATAAGTTTAAGTTATCCAAGGTTACTCCAAGCCTGTCAATGATTCATTCTCTAACACATATAACTAAGATTGGAGGAATCATCCTAATTTTTCTTGGAGACCCCAATAGATCCAAGCTCAAACCCAAATTCCTCCTGTGCAAAATTATCAAAATAGGCCCCAATACCAGAATTATGTCTATAATAGAGGTCAGTCTAATTAGCCTATCTGGCTATCCTATTACAATCAGCTGTCATACCCACCTCTTCAACAGACCCCTCTAGCTGATGATAGATTTAGCCAACTTCAACAAATGATTATGACGCAACAGCAATCTCTCATCAGGCTAGAAGTATAAATAGGTTAGTTAGCTAAGTCTACTATGAGGAGAGAACTAGGTCAATTGTCGAACTAACCAATATCGAATTTCAAAAATAACCCACCCACCTACCAACCACCTGGATCTAGTCATCAATCTAATATCCCACCTAAAAATTCTCAATTTGAAAATGATAAAATAATCTCAGAGCTTAGAAGTGGTAGGATTCTTAAGGACCCATACCAAGAGTAGGTGAGTAAGGCTAGTACTGATGCTAGCCAAAAAGAGAATTTGAAAGAAGAAGTTAGTACTGAGATTAACCCAATAGAAGAACCTGAGCCGAAATTGTTATTGAACTGAGTGAGAAAGATAAAGGGAAGAAGAGAGTGGATGAGTTATCTGAAATATATAAATCAAGAGTCTCATTTTCTTCAGTCCTGGAAGTCGGTTCTTCCACTTTAGAATTATCACTTCTTCCAGAACTGAAATTGCCCTTGGTCACACCTGAGTATGCATATTTTGAATCAAATGACACCCTTTCAGTACCCATTACTTCAAACTTAACTTCTAACCCAAAAACTCAATTCATGAGCATTTTAGAAGAACAAATAGGAGAAATTCTCAACAAACAAGAGTCTGTGAATGAGTTTGTAAATGATCTTTTTAAAATCAAGAACAGGGATGTGAAATACTTTCTGAAGATTGGCAAAAAATATTAAAATTTGTTGTAGGCCATCTTCCTGAGATTGGCAATCCAAAACCATTGAAATTAGTCAATCCAATATTTGACATGGGGTAGGTGAGAGAATTGATATGGTCTGGCTGAAGATGATAAACTTAGCACTTTCTGGGAGGTAACGCAGTTTCAGTTTTTAACTTTTGCTTTTGCTTTCTTTTATACTTTATTTAATTTAATCGAGTCTTGCTTCGTGTCTTTTGTAGGGATTTGAAGATAATATTGGCTAAGTTAGGAAGAAAATCAATTTTGAAAAGATTTTTGGATCAGGTGACATCTTTTCTTTTTCTTTCTCTTTGCATGCACCCTTCATTTTTTCTACTCCATTGAGGATAATATCGATTAAGTTGGGAGGAAAAGAATAATAATTTTTTTTAAGTCCTTAAGTAAGTTAGTATTTAGCATTTAAGCACCTGATTACACTTAAGAATCGAGTTAAATAGAGTATTTTTAAAAGAAAATTGATATACAGATCAGAGAGTTTGTGAGATATTGAGGAATCAAGTATTAAGAAAATCCAATAAAGAGTTAAGTTTAGAACTTAAATAATTTTTTTTAGATATTTTTAAATTTTTCTACCAGCTTCAAAGAAGAGTTTACTTCCTATGAACTTGTGTAGGATAACTATATATTTCTTTATATATTTAAAAAAAAATTTCAAGTACTTCATGCTGAGTAATCGGACCTCTTTGCCTAAGCAAGCATTGAGTTTTGCATCAAAAAGTATGAAGGGCAAAAAAGCTTTATTGTAAAGCTAGTTTTAACTCGTAGCCTGTTTGATTCGAGCAAATAAATCTGAGGGGTATTCTATACCTTATGCCCTAAAGTCACCTGATTCGAGAGTCACTGACTGAAAACTCACTACATGGATCAAACAGAAAGCTTAAGGAGTTAAGACACTCAATAGTGGTACAACGTTCAAAAAAAAAATCTAAACATTGATCTCCCATCAAGTAACTGGACTCCTTCACCTAAGTAAGCATTGTGATTCACATCAAAAAATGGACAATGTGAAGATATTTTTTTAATAAATGAAGGATGGAAGTAACAATATACTTGTCCATATGAAGGTTAATGATTTGGAGATAAAGATAGGGATAATTTAAAAAAAGTTCAGAAAAAGTTTAGTATTTTTGGTTTAACTCCCATATTGATTAGTATTAATACCCCAATGATATATCTCACTCACGCTCTACTGGACATCAGTGACCCTTTTTAAAAATTATTTGATAAAATTCAAAATTTTAAGTTAAACGGTACTTAATTTTAAATTCTTTCTTTAGTCGAAGACGAGCAAAGTTCAAGTTGGGAGGTGTGATAAGTAGTATATTTTTATATTTATTTTAGGTATATTTGATATTTTATGATGCTAACATCTTCTAAAAAATTTAATTTCATAAATAAATTAAATTTTTTATAAAAATAAATAATTTTAAAAAATATAAAATTAGAGCATATTTATGAAAAATAGATATTGATTTAATTAAGAATTTAAGCATCAAAATAATAAAAAATTATTAAAAAATTTAATACATATATTTTTTTAATTTTTCAGACAAAAATCAAAGTGAAAGTCAAGTGAAAATATCTTAAAAAATAAAATTTATAGCCTTCGGTGCATGGTGGATCGGTCGATCGATCCATAGATTCAAGGGTCAGTCCATCAGAATAGTTTCGTGGTCTATGGCGTGGCTCACAGGCGGGCGAAAAGTTTTCTATGCGATCCGATGGCTAAAAATGATTTTGAGGGAGATCGGACGGTCCACATTCATTGCTGGCTGAAAACTATTCAGAAGAAGAATTTTTTTGCACGATCTGACGGTCAAAATTCAATCTAGAGCATGATCCAATGGTTGACATCGTTCCTGACTTTGAATAGAAAATCTAGGGCGCTGATCAACGGCCCAGATTCCATCCGACGTAAGATCCGATGGCTATTATCATCTCCGACTGTGATAAAGAGTATAACGCTTGTTTTTAAGCAGATCTAGGAAGTCCAATCAAGATCCAACGGTCAGAAATTAATCATAAGGGTATCATACAAATTCTAAGGGTTTTAGGACTCCTTTTGTGATCAGAAAAAGATAGAAATTTCACCTATAAATAGGGAATCCAAAAGTAAGTGAGGAAAGAGAAAAAATTCAATAAAAAGTTAAGAAAAAAATAAAAAAAAATTAGATAGGTTTAGGAACCCAAGGAAAAGAAGAAGAGAAGCTAGTTCGCTCTACAGAGTACGAAGGAAGAAGGAGAGGTTATCAACCATCTTTCCAATGAGACTGTGCTGATCAACTTCAGATCCTTATTACAGTTTTATTTTTATTTTATTATTTTTTTAAAAAATTTTTTGTACTTGAATTTTAATTTCAATTAATGCAAAATTTATTTTCTTGCACTTTAAATTTTTATCTTTTATTTTTATTGCAAGTAGATGCTAAGATCTAAATAGTAGATCTTAGTACCTAATTTATTTTTCATACTTTTAATTTTTATTATTTATTTTTATTATAAATAGAAGCTAGGATCTAAATAGTAGATCTTACTATCTGATTTATTTTTCATACTTTTAATTTTTTTTTCAACTTAAATTATTTTTTTTAATTTTTTTTATTATAAAATTAAAAATTTTAAATCAGAATCTTATCTTCTCTATAGATTTGACCCAACTCACTACTTTCTATGTATTTTTAATTTTTATTGAAGTCAAAATTAGATTGATAATTACGGTGTCCTAACGACAACATCGCGATCATATCACTAATACTCATAATTCATCTGTGGCTACTTTACATCCTTCATAATGTAATTGATTCATCTACATAATAAATATAAAAGTTTAATTATAAATATTATAAATTTCTTACTGACAGTATTAAATTATCTTCTTTGAAAATGAACGTCTTACGTACTCTTTAAACCAATTAGAAAATTACTTCTATTGTCTCTCACTAATGTTGAGATGGTTCACCTTCAATAGTTCTTCCCTGTGCATCTTATAAATTTTTTGCTGATAGTATTAAATTATCCTCTTTGAAAATGAACATCTTACGTACTCTTTAAACTAATTAAAAAATTACTTCTATTGTCTCTCACTAATGTTGAGATGGTTCACCTTCAATAGTTCTTCCCTATGCATCCTATATATTATAAATTATTTTAGTAAATATTTAATTAATAATACTAAATACTTAATAAAATAAATAAAAATAACATATAAAAAGTTTCTTACTCCAAGTATTTTGTGATTTCATTACAATTACTTAAGATACACTATTGCGCCATATCTAATTCCTTTTGAGATATTTCAGATTTGGACCTAATATGTCCAAAAGGACAAGCCATTAAAGAAAACACTCCAAGCTCTCCAGACTATTGGTTTTAGCTTCTATCATAGTTCCTTAATAGTTGATTGAACTAGGTCTTATTACCCTTAAGATACATTGATAAGAATGTCATGCATTCATTCACAATATATCTTTTCACGATTGAACCTTTGAGATGAGCTTTGTTACCAGCCATATCTTTGAGAAAATCAAGATGCCTTAATTAAACAAATAAGTAGAAGTCAATTTTTTAATTATTTTAGAATACTTAAATTAAAACTAGTAGAAGCTATAAGTTAATTATCTTTCAAAAGAAAACATCCATTGTGAGCCTACTGGTCCTGCAATCTTCACTTACTTAGGTGAGTGAACAGCTAAGTATACCATAACATCGAAGAAGGCAAAAGAAAATATTCACTCTAACTTGCATAAAATGACGGGTATGTTCATCTCCAATCTTTTTACATCCTCCATTCTCAAGGTTTTTGAGTAGAATTCCTTAAAAGAATTACCCAGCTCAAACATCACTTGGCTAACTTCTTTACATAAATAGCTATGAACTCTAGCTGGAAGAAGCCTCTATAGAAAAATATGACAATTGTGTATCTTCAAGCCTATCACCTTATCATCTTTAATACATCTTGATATGTTTAAAGCAAATCCATGGAAAAATTTAATGAAATTCAAGAATTCTAGAAAAGCTTTTCTCTCACTTTGAGATAATATGTAATAGACAGATGGCTTTTTTAATTTATTGTTTCCTTTTTTCATTCACAACTCTTTTCTTATTTTCATATCATGTAAATCTTCATAAGTATTCTCTGTCTTTTGTTTTCCTTGCAATGTTTAACATTGTTTTAAGTATATTATCACATATGTTCTTTTCTATGTGCATGACATCAAGAGTATGCCTAATTTTGAGTTTTTGTTAACATGACAACTCAAAAAAAATACTCTTCTTAACCCAATCCCTTCACCACTACCATGCTTTTGCTTTCTCTTACTTGGATGTTTCCCAAATTTGTCAAAGACATCCTCCAAATGCTTTAACCATTGCAATAGTTGTTCTCTTGACAATTTTGAGGATTCTGAATGATGGTCAACTTTTTCATTAAATGCTGCTTTATTATTATGCCAATGATGTTCTTGAGGTAAATAATGATGATGGCCCATGTAGCCTATCTTATCTCTTAGCTTTTGTGAATCAATCATATAAGGCACATAGGACCAGCATTGTAGCCTTGAGTGATCCATCCAGATAAATAATCATAAGCTAGAAAATCACTTATAGTCCACAAAACTGCTGCATACATTTAAAATCTTTTACCACTATAAGAATTATAAGTTTCCACACTTTCATCCCATAATTGCTTCAACTCATCTATTAAGGGCCTCATATAAACATCTATATCCTTTCCAAGAGAGCATGGGTTAGGAATCAACAATTACATCAAATGATATGACTCTTTTTTGAATACAAAAGGTGGTAAATTATAAGGCATAAGAAAAATCGACCACATGCTATAAGAGTTGCTCATATGCCTGGATCGATTGAATTCATCACTAGCTAAAGCAAGCCTCACATTACGAGAATTTACTGCAAATTGAGGATATTGTTTATCAAGCTCCTTCCATATAGTAGTGTTGGTTGGATGCCTCATGGTATTAACCTTTTCAACACATTTTTCATTATGCCAGCTCATGTATGAAGCTATCTTACCAAATATGAAGAGCCTTTGCAATCTTGGTTTTAATGAAAAATACCATAGTATTTTGTGAAGAACCTTAATATCCTTGCCATCATCAAACTTTCATCTTGGTTCCTTATATATCGGACAATATTTCTCTGTTTTATATTTCTTCCAAAAGAGCTAATCATACTTTCATGTCTCAATAGGCTCATAACCCAACCCTATACTAGATAGAAGTTTTCTAGCCCCATAATATGATGAGAGAAATGATGCACCTTCTGGTAGCAAGTCTTTTAAAAATTTAAGCAATATATTGAAGGACTTGTTGGTTCATTTATTGAGAATCTTTATGTAGAGCATCTTGATAATTAATAAATACTTGGACTCTGGGTATAGTTTATGTTGTGCATCCTTAATTAATTTATCAAGAGAAGAAAATCGGCCAGTGATCTATCAGTAGTGTCATCAAATTATTGTGATTCTCTTATCTTTTCCAACAACTCATGTAAATCATCTATCAAGTCTTTACTAAATTCAATACTGTTCATCATTTCATCATCAATATCATTGTCACTATCATGAATCAATATTCTTTCTCCATGCAAAATTCAATCTCTATAAGTGAGTGAAAACCCTCGCAAGTGTAAGTCACATTTCACTTAATTAAAGGTCTTATATACCCTATTATTACAATTACGATAAGGATAAAAAATCATATAATCCAAACACCTCACATTTTTTTTCACAAATATAAGAAAGGATTCAACACCTTTTTTATATCTCTCACTAAAAAAATTATTATTATTAATCCAACTCTTGTCCATATTTTATAAAAAAAAAATTTTACATAATAAACTTCTTTTAGAGTATAACTAAGAATTTTAATATCATACTTTTATAAAAAAATTTAAATACCGATAAACGAAAAGACATAAGAATCCACCGTAACCCACCACAACTCACACAAAATCCCATATGCTTTAGTTAAAAACCCCAACTGAAATGTAAGAAACCTCTTCGCTCTCTCTCAGGTGCTCTCCTTCCCCTCAGATCTCCGAGAAAGAGAATGCAATGAAAAGAAAAAGAATAGAAAAGAAAAGGAATGATCAATCAATGTGGGAAAATGTTTTATCTTTTAATTTTTTTGCCTTCCCTTTGTTTTCGTTGATTTTTCTACCCTTTTCACCTGGGTTTTCTCTGCCCTTTCTATCCTCAATAGATTAAAAATCCTCCAAACCCCATAGAGTATCATGCTTCTACCCAGATTAAGCTCTCAAAAACTCAAGGGACCAACTCAAACCACCATATCTCACACAAAATCCAGATAAAAACCCTAATTGGAACCTAAGAAACCCCTCTGCTCTCTCTCAGGTGCTCTCCTTCTCCTAATATCTCTGAAAAAGAGAATGAAATGAAAAGAAAAAGAAGTGAAAAGAAAAAGAATGAACAATCTATCTGGGAAACGGTCTTACCTTCTAATTTTTTCATCTAACCTTTGTTTTTGTTGATTTTCCCTCTATTTTCCCTAGGGTTTCTTTGTGTTTTCCATCCTCAAGAGTCTCAACTATGTGGGAGGATTAGAGTAGCTGAACAGAGAAGCTTAGACGATGGGCAATTTTCCTTTAGAGTAGCCGAACAGCCTCGGATAGTATTTTCTCCCAATCAGAGCAGGCTAGGGTAACTCGCATTTCCCTTAATTTTTCTTTTTTTTCCTTATCCTTAGGAGTCTCAGTCGGGTAGGAGGCTTGGAGCGGCCAAACCGATTAGGGTAAGTTTAAATTTTCTCATGCTTTTAGTCTCTCTCTCTCTCTATATATATATAGGGTAAGTTTAGATTTTCTCATACTTTTAGTCTCTCTCTCTCTCTATATATATATAAAATTTATTTATAATTCATATATTATATAGAACTCTATTTTATTAAATATATAAGTAAAAAAGAAAAAAAGTAAGAAAAAAAAGTGAAAATAATGAAAGAAATTTCATTTTTTTAATACTTTTTGGTCCTTTTCTTCGTATATATAAATATACAGATATACATATATATCATTGTAGAATAATAAAGTTAAGTAAATTTTTTTATTCAATTCAGTATAAAGACACATTTATTATATACTTTAATTTAAAAATTAAAAAATACAAGAATAATATGTCGAATAGATTAACGGTCAAAATTAAACAAAAATATCAAGAGGACAAATAAAGTTCTATGTCTAGTAAATAACAAAATATAGAAAACTATCAAAATAGGACACAAATGCAAAAATGGGGCTAAAATATTCGAAATAGTGGATTTTGATTTAAAAAATGATGTAGTTCTCTCAAAAAAATACATGAAATGCATATATAGATTATCACTATACTCCACTATATGCGAATTCCTCGACAAGATGTTCTATGTCATATTTGACTAGAGATATGTAATCAAATGATAATTAAATAAATAGTACTAATGAATACACAAGAAGCAAGAATCGGGAATATGATGAGATGCGATAATAGGTAGAGTGGGTTAGGACCACTAACTTATAGTCATCAAACTTATTACATGTAGATTATTTATTATTTATTTTTTAGGACAATCCTCTTTAATTAAACTAAAATTTATATTTTGTTATTTTATCAAATTAACTTTATTTTGCCATGAAAGATTTTAGTGTTATATGGTATGTAATTAGAATAGAAAAAAACTACCAAAATAGGACTCAAACAGAAAAATTGGCCCTAAATTGGCCGAAACAGCAAAATTTGATCTTGAAAATAATCTCAACCAGGTTCCACTCGGGTTGCCATGGTGTAGATCTCAGAACAATATATGCAAAGCATATCTTGATCATCTCAAAATACCACCGTATGTGAAAGTTATAGTTAGTCAATGTTTGATCAACGTGATAGCTTGATGGTTCACTTGCATAGACTTATTCCTATCTTGTTTAGTGTAGAACTCCTCAGCTAGATATTTTACATCATATAATAAGTTGATGAATGTGATCTTAGCTAAACTATTAAAGTTTTATAATATTTGATTTTTTGGCAAAATTTATTTCACCCTATATAATTGGTACCAAAAAATTTAAAAAAATTATATCATACAAATCTAAGGAAGAAAGACTATTATATTAAAAAATAATTTTAAATATTTCAAAAATATTACATAAAGCAATACTAGAATTTTTTTAAATTTTATGGTACTTATTTAATATTTAATTTTTTTCATAATTTTTGTAAAAAATTTTTTCAAAATAAATAAAAAATATAATGACTTTTTATGACAAAGTATTTTGTCACAAAAATATTTAAAATTAAATATTTTTTTATAATGATATCATTTTAATGCTCCATAAATAAAATGATATTGTATTGTATAGCTTATTTGCAACAAAAATTTAAAAAATATGCAATGATTTTTGTGAAAAAATAATTTTTGTAACAAAAATTTAAAAAAAGGAGGGAACAAAAGGAGGGATTCTATTTTTTTTTGCAACAAATAAGCTTTTGTCACAAAAGAATATATTGACTTTTTAATTAAAAAAGGGAGGGAATAAAAAGAAAAAATCTAATCTTTTTTGCAACAAGCAGGGCTTTGTCACAAAAAATATATAGACTTTTATAATAAAATATTTTTATCATAATAAATTTAAAAAAAGGAGGGAACAAAAGGAGGGGATCTAAATTTTTTGCAACAAACAAGCCTTTGTTACAAAAAATATATTGATTTGTTTCAAGAAATATTTTTATCTTAATAAATTAAAAAAAGGAGGAAACAATAGAAGGGAATCCAATTTTTTTTTTTTTGTGACAATCAAGCCTTTGTCACAAAAATTATATTGATTGTTTGCAATAATATATTTTCATCATAATACATTAAACAAAAAGGAGGAAGCAAAAGGAGGGCATCTAAATTTTTTACAACAAACAATCCTTTATCAAAAAAAATATAAAAAATATAATGACTTTTTGCAACATAATATTTTTATTATAAAAAACTAAAAAGTGATTGAGACTTTTTGTGATAAAATATTTTATCATAATAATTTTGCTTAAACTGACAATAATGATTTTGTTGCTATAAATAGAAAAATAAGTTTAGAAAAATTTTGTTTGTAACCAATTTTTTGTCATAAATTGACAATTTTTAGTGGCAAATATTTTGTTGCAAATACATACATTTTCATTATAAATACGTTTGGCACTAAAATTTAGAAAATGATGAATTGGTTAGAGAATTTTTTACGATAAAATTATTATTTTTTCACAATAATCCATGTCTCCAGTGACAAAAGGAGATTTCGTCATAAAAAAAATTGACCTTTTACAATGAAATTTTAATTTATTACAAAAACCTTATTTTAGTTATGACATTTTATTTTGTCACTAAAAAAATACTTTTTTTTGTTGTGCACTATTTCCTTTCCTTCATCAATGATTGTACTAAAAAGATATGGATGTACTTTTTAAAGAAAAAGTCTGAGATATTTGGTGTTTTCAAAAAGTTTAAAACATATATCGAGAATCAAAGTGACTGCTTAAAGCCATGAGATCTGATTGAGGCCGCGACTTCACTTCCAAAGCCTTTGAAGATTTCGATGAAGAGTATGGTCTCCAGCATCTCTTGATAGCTCCTTATTCCTCCAAATAAAATGGTGTCATCGAGAGAAAGAATAGAACTATTCTTGATATAGTCCAAAGTATGTTGAAGAGTAAAAATTTACTTAAAGAGTTATGGGCTAAGATGGTGGATTGTGCTGTTTACCTATTGAATAGATGCCCCAAAAGAAGCCTTGAGAAGAAGACTCCACAAGAAGCATGAACTGGGAGAAAGCCAGATATCTCATATTTGAAGGTGTTCAGAAGTATAACCCAGGCACATATATTGAATCAATGGAGAACCAAGCTTGATGATAAGAGTGCCAAATACATCTTTATCGGGGATGATGTTAGATCCAAAGTCTATAAGTTGTTTGATCTAAATACTTTCAAATTATATGTGAGTAGAGATGTAAAATTTGATGAAGAATGCATTTGGAATTGGAACATAAATATGAAAGAGATCAAAGAAGATGAAGAAGCATGATTGAAGCTTGAAGAGTCTTCATTGTCACTATCATCATCCTCTCATCATAGTTCTCCACCACCATCATCCTTTTCAGAAGAAAGCTCAAGGCCATAAAAGAGAAGAAGGCTAAAAGAACTTTATGACGTAATGGATGAGCTAACACTTGTTTGTCTTCTTTTTGATTGGGAACCTTTAGAGTTTGAAGAAGCATGTTACAATAAAGAATGGAGGACTAGCATGGATGAAGAAATTAAAGCAATAGAGAAGAATAATATATGAAAATTAGCAACTCTTCTAAAAGGAAAAAAAGCAATTGGTGTGAAGTGAGTTTTCAAACTAAAGAAGAATGCAAAAGGTGAAGTAAAGAAGCATAAAGTAAGATTGATGGTAAAATTGTATAAGCAAAAAGTCAGAATTGATTATGATAAGATATTTGCTTCGGTTGTCAGAATGAAAACTATTATATTGATTATTTCTTTATTAGCATAAAATACTTGGCAAATTTTTTAAATGGATGTCAAATCAACATTTTTGAATGGCTTTCTTAATGAGAAGATATATATCGATTATCGAACAACTTATGGGGTATACAAAAAAAGGGCATGAAGATAAAGTCTTGAAGTTGAAAAAGGCTCTATATGGCTTGAAATAAGCACCTAAAACATAGAATAATTACATTGATACTTATTTCAAAGAACATGGCTATATTCAATGTCCTTATGAGCTACTCTCTACATGAAAGCTAATATAGTGGAAGATATATTATTTATTTGTTCGTACGTGGATGATCTTATTTTTATAGGGAATAACTCAAAATGTTTGAAGGGTTCAAGCATACCATGATTTAGGTTTTCAAGATGATGGATATCGGTCTCATATCTTACTTCCTTGGATTAGAGGTGAAACAAATCAAAGAAGGAATTTTCATCTCTCAAGAAGCTTAGGCAAAGGAGTTCTTCAAAGTTTCAAAATAGAAGATTGCGAGCCAATTGATACACCAATAAATTCTGGCATCAAGTTATCTAAGTATTATGAAGGAATAGCAATTGACTCCACTCTCTACAAGAGCTTGGTTGGAAGCTTAAGATACTTGATATGCTAAGACTAAATATTCTTTATGGAGTTAGGCTAGTAAGCCATTATATGCAAGAACCAAAGTCTATTCATTGAAAGACTGCAAAAAGAACCCTCCACTACATTTGATGTACAATTACTCATGATTTATTTTATACATATTCAAATAACTTTCATCTTTTTGGTTATTCCGATAGTGATTGGGGAAGAGATTTGGATGATAGAAAGAGCACCACAGGATTTTTTTTTTATGGGAGATATGGCATTCATATGGTGTTCTAAGAAGTAATCAATGGTTGTTCTTTCTACTTATGAAGCTGAATATGTTGCAGTGTGTTTCTTATGCTATTAGACTAAGAAGACTACTCAAGGAGATCCAAGTTTCCTAATATGAAGCTATGAAGATTTATATTGGCTAAGAATCTAATCTTCTATGAAAGAAGCAAGCACATTGATGTTTGTTTTCACTATACATGAACGTATGAAGGAGAAAGGAATTGAAGTTGTACATATCAAATCTCATAATTAGGTGGACGATATTTTCACCAAGTTTCTCAAGGCCAATCATTTTTACGAGCTCAAGACTCTACTTGGGATGATTGATGGAAGCAAAATTAAGTTTAAGGCTAGAGGGTGTTGAATACCTAAACTTAATTTTATAAGTTACATTTTGGTGTAATAGGAGAATTATGTCATAATAAATGAAGTAAATATATATATATATATGGAGTCAAGTCCTAAGAAAATGTAGTGAACTTAGTTCCTAGATTTATTCTTAGATCTCTAGTAAAAAAGTGGAAAGTAGTGTAATGAATTTGAATAAGAACCACCAACTAAGCCAAGGAGAGTATATTTCATGGGAACCAACATAAAGCCAATCATACTACAATTGATATAAAAAGGTTCGATTACAGAAGAGCCAGCAAAATAAAACATAATATTATAGGCTAGACACAAAAACATAATATCTCGTTTTAGCAGTCCCCTCACCCTTTCATGAAGCTCTAAGCCACCAACACTCTCCATCATTGCCCCATTGATATCAAGTCCTTCTAGATATAAGACCTCCCTTCTGTGTTTATCTTGCTAGCTTTATGTTACTCTTCAAGTAGGTGATTGGTTTATGTTAAATGACACAATAAAATGATTATTTTCTTTACTGCATGAAAACTTAAATCATGGAATTTTTGAGTTTTTTCAAAGTAATGTAATGCATCTCCTTCTTGTTATGGTTCCTCGTCACATACTCTAGTGTTAGATGTATGTCCTAAAAATTAATTATTGACTGATATATTTTTATTTTATGATACAAATTTATACTTAAACTATTGATTTAATCAATAAAGAGTAAGTTTTCTTTTTCCATTCAAATATTATGTATCCTTATATCATCCTTGAAATTGATGTTACGATACATATTCTCAAATATTAAGAATTAGAGATATATATGATTGATTCCTAAATTACTTTCAGTTATAGGATAGTCATGGGGATGGTGATCTATCCAGGTAGACTGACATACGGTTTGCTTCCTTTGGGATAGATGAGTCTCTAATCTATGATGTAGAGACACTGAGCGAAAAGTACGAATAGTTGTTAGAGGACAACTAGTACTGAGCGTGACCATATGAGAGATTACATGAATTTCTATTCGATCGTCAGTGATCATCTCGATGCTGTAGTTGTGTGACTGATCCTTTGACCTGCGGTGTCACAGTTGCTCATAGTAAGATTACTGTAGTTTGACTACACATAAATATTAACTCGATTATGAATTTTTGTAGTAGATGTTGGCTTCAATTGGTTAAGCTGTGCGGGCGATGTGTGTATCTAGATGGGATCTATCGATCTTAATAGAGAGGAGTAATCTTATAAGATTTGAGAAGTTGAGTCCACAAGTCTATGACCATAGTAGTGTGATTAATGAAAAGAAGTTTTTATTCAAAATCACTATTAGACTTGAGCTGATCAGATCTATCATATGACTGATGATGGGATTTGATGATTTATCTATGACCTATCATCAAGTTGGGACTCACAATAGAGGAACTGTATCATACATTAACTACCCTTAGAGGTTCTATTTTGATTCTGCTAGATTGCCACTACATATTGCTAGATGTCGCTAGTAGATTGTGAGAGCTTAATAGGATCATTTTAGATCAATGATTTTTATCAAATTAGAGTGAAACTATTTCAACCCATTGAAAGAAGTTTCAGTGATACCTATGATAGAGATCATAGTATTTCTCACTATCAGATAGAATTGAACCTATGGGGTCATGCATAAAGAGAGAAGATCTGGATTGGTTATAATTGAACTTATAAAGTACCAATTAATATAGATTTAGAAAAATCTTGTTGGGTTTATGTTAACCTTACTAGCACCTGGATGAACCAAATTTTTCTTATGGTTGGTTTACTTATATGATGAGTTTTAACCAATTCCTACACTTGATTTGAACCTAATTGAATTTGATTCAATAAGATTCAATTGTTGGATAATTAATTTATGGCATGGATTAAATTGAGAAAGAGTTTCTTAGTTAAGAACCCTTGAAGAGAATTTATGAAATTGTGTGGGTTGATTTGTGTATTTAATTGGGCCCCATATGATATGCCTAGAGTAGGGTGTGGCTTTGGGTATGTTTTGGGTGGCACCCTATTTAATTGGTCCAACTATATTATGGCTAAAAATTCTAATATGATTAGAATGAGGGATCCTAATTTGATTAGGATATCCTTAAGTTGTCTATATAAAGGACTCTAGCCCTTTAGTTGTGACATAAAATCTCTCCTCCTCCCTCCTTGCTGCCACCTTCACTGGGCCCATGCCTCCCTCCTCTTCCTCTCTCTAGCCCAAGCCTCTTCTCTCTTTAGGCATCCTCCCTTGGAGCCATAGAGAGGGTGGACGGCACATCAAGGAGGTGGTGTCAATTAATTGGCACCACTTATTTGGTTCTTATATTCTTTTCTCTCAAGTTTGTTGAGAGTTAGTTACAATCACTTCTTAGTTGTTGTTCTTCTTGATTAGTTAAAAAATCAAAAAAAAATTTTTAGTTTCTTCAAGAATTAAGAAAAAAAGATTAAAAGGATCATCAAAGGGATTCTGTTTTGATCCAAGTTTGGTTCAAACCTATTCAAGCTTTGAGTTCAAGTGAATTATATCAAGAGAAGTATATCCAAATCGATCCTGTAGATACCTATAGAGGCAGGACACTTGTGCTGCTGATTCAAAATCTATCCAGGTCCAGATCCAGGGATTGAATTGGATTCAACCCGAATTACAAGTTTGAAGCAAAAGAAAAAATGATTCAGATATGTGAATTGATTACAGACTTTCGTTTGTTATTTCTAAAATCAATTTATGTTAAGTTTGTTATATGAACAAGATCCATAGGTGCTTTCATATAATGGATGCATGCTTAGATTAAAAGTAATTTAATCTGATTTTTTCATTGCATTTGGATTTTAAAAAAATTTTAAAATTCACATGCACTAGCACCTATAAAAAATCTAACGTGGTATCAGAGCCAGGTTCATATGTATGAAAGTAGCACAAAAATTTTGAAAATTATTTTTAAAATTTTGATTTTAGATCATGCATGAGATGTATATATTTATGTTAAGATCTAAAAAGTATGTTAGATTTGATTTCTATTTATATATGCGATATACGAAAGCATACTTAGGTTAGAAATTAAATTTCTGCGATCTAAATTTTTTGTATATGTGATATATGATGGCATGTTTAGATCTGAAATTGATTTTTGAAAATTTTAAAATTTTTTATATATATGATATATGATTACATGCATGTTCTGAAAGTATTTTGAGAATCAAAAATTTATCTTTTATGCAATTAATTTAGATCTAAAATCTATTTTAAAGATCTAAAATTAATATGCACATGAATCGTTGGGCATGGATAGTTTTGTATTAGGTTAATAAATTGCATCTTAGATTACAATTAGATCATATTGGATTGAAATTGATATAGCTATTGATCAAATTAAGTCAAGTGTTAATTTGGATTAGATCAATTGAGCTTATGATTCTACAAGTATTGTAGATTGAGTTGATTAAACCCCATATATAGAATCGAGTCAACCTAAGGACCTAATCCGACTTTATGGCTTGAATCCAATTCACTTAAGCTAATTAATTAAAATCAATAAGCTATTTGATGTCTAAGGTAAGTCTCGATCGTTGGTTTTTAATTGGAAGGCTACTCACCTAGATTATTTTTGTCCACGGTGAGTTAATGGTGTACCCTCCCATCGCTCTCACTTATCTGACCAATTAGATGATTGGGTTCATTAATTGCCAAGAAGTTTTGGTTTAACCCATGCTAATTAGATCGATCATATGATGACTGATTAGATGAGACCTTATCTAAACCTCCTTAATTAATATTAAGCGTTATGGTCTTCCACCGTTGTAGAAGTGTGGGCATGGTACTGGCATTGATTGTTCTCGACTGATTACAGTGGTTCAGTTATATCGAGAACATGCAACTATTCTACTAGCAAAAAGTTACTCCAAGATGAAGATGGGGTTGGGCCCAATATGTGTTATCTGAGGGACTCAATGACAGCTTCACACCTGCTTGTGAACGGTGGGTCAGCTTAACTAAAGAGTGGGGGTAATATGTGTTATCTGAGCTCTCATGACTTAGAGATCAAATAACTGTAATACGCTTAGAGAAGCATCCCTATGCATCAGTGTGCGTGTCATCAATAACTGTTAGGTAAGGTGCATGACATTGGTGGAACCACAGCATCCACTAGAAACCTTATATTGATCGCATCAGATTTTCATTTTTCATTCAGAGAGTATCGAAATCCAAAAAAATAGTGAGAGTCTATTTGCATTTAAAAATTTTGAGAGCAAATATAATTTTAAGTATAAATATCTAATTAGAATCTCTACTCTCGTAGATAAACAATGTCAGCCTCTAACCCACTAATCTGCATCTTTGAATCTAATTAACTGATCGGTATAAATCATAAGGACTGGTTCAAAAACTTCAGGATAGTCCTGACATTCGAAAAGATTGGGTATGTACTTGATCAAGATCCCCCAACCTTACCAGCCTATCCTATAGCAGAGCAAAGAGCTGCTCTGGACAACTGGATGGATGATGACCTAAGGGTGAAGTGCTATATGCTGGCTTCGATATCAAATGAGTTACAGAGTCAGCATGAGCATATGCTCGCTACCCATGTCATGATCACTTACCTACAAGAGTCGTATGGTGAGTAGAGCCAGACTGCACATTTCGAATTATCCAAGCGGTTGTTCAATATGAAGATGTATGAGGGGCAGTCAGTCTACGATCACTGTATGACTATGATCAAAGACTTAGAGGAGCTTGAGAAGCTCGGGCTAAATATGCAGAGGGAGCTAAAGGTGGATTTGATCCTCCAATCTCTGACCAGTTTGTTTGTAGTTTATCACAAACTACCATATGAACAAATTAGACTGCAACTTACCTGAGTTGGTCAATATACTGGTCACTGTTGAGAGAACCTTGAAGGGTTCAAGGTACTTTATCCTAGAGAGCCTAAAGAAAAAGGGTGAAATATCTTATAAAGGTATGCTCATAATAGAATCTAACCTAACGGTTTCTTCTACTTCTAGTTGGATATTAGACTTTAGTTTTAGTGCTCATATATGTACTTTAATGCAGGATTTAATAGAAAGTAGGAGGTTGAGGCAAGGTGACATGATTCTTCGAATCGGCAATGGAGCAAAAGTTGCTGTAGAAGCCGTCGGAACCTATCCTCTTCGATTATCGTCAGGCTTTAGATTAGATTTAAAAGCCTGTTATTTTATTTTTGTAGCTAGTCAAAATTTGATCTTGATCTCTATACTAGCATAAGATGGATATGTTTTTTAATTTAATAAAAAATTTTATTTTATTTATTTATAAAATAAATTGGTTGCATCTGATCTTTTGATTGACAGTTTTTATTACTTTCATGTTGATGCTAATGTGAACTTAAATGAGCAAGTAGTGAATGCCGTAGGTCAAAAGAGACTCCGAGAAGAGTTTAACCATAAGTACTTATGGCACCATAGGCTTGATTATATTGGAAAGGATAGGATAAATAGACTGAAAAAGGATAGGATCCTTGACTTAGTTAAATTCGAGTCGATTCTGGCCTGTGAATTATGCCTTCGAGAAAAAATGGCTAGGTTATCCTTTGTGGGACAAGGAAAAAGGGCCATTGAGTTGCTAGCTCTAGTACACACTGATATGTGTGGTCCATTTGATGTGCAGACTAGGGGTGGTTATAGCTACTTCATTACCTTTACTGATGATCGGTCACGGTACTGAAGGAAATATGTGGTAGTACTATGCATGCAATTTTAAAATTTTTGTGCAGCGAAAAGGAAAGATTAAATAATTTAACCTTAATCACATGCATAAGATCTAATCTAGACTACCATCTCATGATATATGATATGAAAAATATTCACTTGAGATCTGAAAATAAAAACACACATCGATCTCATCGATGCTGAAGTCCTAGATCTAACTATTAGATCTAATATTATGATCAAGATAAGATAAAAATCATTACCAAACCAATTTGATATTGATCTCCTCTAATCCAATGGTTGGAGAGGATATTCCTCAGGTCACTCGTAGCCACATGAAGTTGTCTGGCCTTTATAGAAAAATCCACGCGAAGACTGGTGCAGATCGAAACCTTGGAGGTGCTAGTATGCAAGCAACTTCGACAGCTGATCTCTTCCTTCTTCTTCAAACACCTGGGACACTATAAAGCAAGAGGAGATCAAGAGAAGGAGGAGAAGAGCTCTGAAAAATAAAAAAAATAGCAAGAGAACCAATGATGGGATGTCCAAAAGAGGAGCCCCCTTTTCATGGACTTGTGCTAGGGTTTTAATCCTAGGAGAGAGGGCACCAAAGAGTCCACCCCCAACCCAATTTTGGGCATCCCAAAATTTTTTAAAATTAGTCTTTGGTGTGGGGAAGAGATCTGGTATCTCATACACCCAAAAACTCTCCAAAAAAATTAATAAAAAAATTATTAAGGTGCCAACAACTTTCTTTGTTTGAAAAATCCCTTTCCTTCTTATCACCTTATCTCTAATTCGGATCGCATTCAAATTACGCAAGAGATAGAATTATGACTCATCAATCATTGCCACCCACCCTTATTGGTATATTACTTTGATGCCAAAAAGATCAAGCCAAATCCAATTTGGCCATGGAGATAAGGGCATGAGTCCAAGAGTGGCACAAGAGATAAGGATAGAGTCCAAGTTGACAAGGACTCTTCATTTTCAATTCAGATTCTAATCCAAATCAAATTTGGATTGAACCCATAAATAAAAATAAATCTAATCCAATTAGAAACTCAGATATCTCATCAAATTTCTAAGCCAATTAGAAATTATTCAAGTCAAAATCCTGATCGAATCGGGATCAAATTTTTCTTGTAATCAGGATTGATCATATCAAACACAATCTAAGTCGAACTGAATCTAATTCAATTAGACTTGATCCAAAGGTCTTTACTCAATCAAATTGAGTCAATTAGTAACATAATTACTAATTAATTCTCCATAATAATAGAATCTTAGTCTCAGTGGGACTCTCCCCCAGAGTCTCAATCCCAATAGGACTCGTCACCAAAGTCATAATTCAATTGAACTCTTCAGCCATCAGATCTGACTAAATCTTTTAATGTATATGACCCCATAGATTTGAATCTAAGTTGATAGTATAGGAATAATTTTTTATATCAATTGATGTAACCATTTAGCAATGATGATCCGACGATCGGATAAGTCAAAGTATTGCAAAGCAACATTCTAGAACCTACTGGCGTATGGTTACCGTATAATTTATCCCTTTAATCCTAATGCTCAAGGTGACCTAGAATTTAACTATCAGCCCTAATTTAGTCGATCACATTGTATTTCAACCTTTCAAATCTATTTCATAGATTATCTTGACTAAGATTTTACTAAATTGAAATATACTGATGTATATCTCCTACTAATTTGGAGGGGTCAATTCCATCTTAACTCACACACTGACTTGATAAGTACTTGACTGCACCCAGTATCCTTCCATCACTGAGTTAGAAACTCAGATGGTCTGATACTAAAATACAGTGAGTTGCTTATAAGTCACCATAGTGATCTCAGGTCTGAAGGACACTTATACCCATACCTTTCACGAGCTACTCTTGACAGTAGAGTGCTCGATACATGATCATGTTCGATGCGAATGTACTCCTATATTCCATAGACATGCCATAACAGTATCTTCACACTCTTTGGTTAAGTAGACAACCAACTCATATGGCACACAACGATCTATACTCGATATTGCTATCATCCTATTAATGATATATCATTTGGTCGTAAACATTTTTAAGAACTTAACGATAAGTCCTCCCTTATCGATTAATTATAGTCTTAAGAATTTTATTACAACACAGGAGTTCAAAGATGGATAATTTATAATAAAAATATCAAATAATTTTTATTAATAAAAATTTATATATATTTTATAAGATGAGCACAATCATCAACAGGCTGACAATTGACTTTGGGACATATTTTCCAACAACTCTCATTGGAACTAAAGTCAATCGATACAGTATCGAGTACCCATCTTCGACTTGTGGTTATTGAACTCCTTGATTTTGAGAATTTTAGTAAATGGGTCGACTAGGTTCTCCTTTCCGTCGATATTCTGAAAGTCAATGTCACCTCGATCCACGATCTCTTGGATAAGATGATAGTGGTGCAGAATATGTTTGGTACGCTGATGGGACCTCGGCTCCTTGGTTTGAGTAATGGCTCTAGTATTATCGCAGTATAACAACACAGGGCCATCAACAGAGAGTGCCACTTTGAGGTCATCGATGAACTTTCACAATCATGCAGCTTCCTTCGCAGCATCGGGTGTCGCGATATACTCTGCTTCGCAAATAGAGTCAGTTATAGTGCACTGCTTGCAATTTTTTCAGCAGATCGCTCCACCATTTAGGATAAAAATATAATCTGACATACTCTTGCTATCATCATAGTCTGACTAAAAACTGAAGTCGGTGAATCTCACTAGTTTCAAGTCAGTTTCACCATACACAAGCCATTGGTCATTTGTATTTCTCAAATACTTTAGAATGATCTTTACGACCTTCCAGTGGTTCTTTCCTGAATCAGGCTGGTATTTACTCACTTCTCCTAGTTAGTATGCTACATTTGGTTTCATACATATCATGGCGTACATAATAAAATCTACTATCGAAGCATATGGAACTCTACTCATACGCTCTCTCTTGAGGAGTTGTCGGACAATCTCCTTTCGAAAGAAAAATTTCATGGCCTATCGGAAGATAGCCTTTTTTAAAATTCTCCATATTGAACCATTTCAGCATGGTATCTATGTATGTAGATTGGGAGAGCCCGAGCAGTCTTTTAGATCTATTCCTTTAGATCTTCATTTCTAGGATGTAGGCTGCTTCTCCCAAATCCTTTATGGAGAATTATGATGACAGCCACACTTTTATTCCTTATAATGCAAGAATATCATTTTCGATTAAGAAAATATCATTCATATACAACATAAAAAATACAATTATTGAACCATTAGCCCACTTATATATGTAAGGTTCCTCTCCATTCCTAATGAAGCCATACGTTCTAATTATCTTATCAAAATGTATGTTCCAACTCTGAGATACTTACTTCAATTCATAAATGGATCTCTGAAACTTGCACACCTTGAACTCATCTGTGGATATGAATCTTTTAGGTTATCTTATATACACCTCTTTGTTCAGTCCTTCATTTAGGAAAGCTGTCTTCACATCTATTTACTAGACTTCATAGTCCAGGTATGCTGCTATCGCAAGCATATTCCGAATGGACTTGAGCATTGCTATAGGAGAAAATATTTCATCATAGTCAATACCATAATGTTGATGTTGCCCAGCTATGCAACCCAAGAGGGGGGGTGAATTGGGTTTCTAAAAATTTTAGGCTTAATTAATTACTTATGATGAATGAGAACAAAGACTTTAATTCAAGATTAATTACCTAAAGCAAGAATGCAAGGATATAATAAAGAAATAAAGAGAAACAATAAAGCACACCACAAACACAAGGATTTATAATGGTTCGGTGCCAATCTTGCACCTACATCCACTCCCCAAGCTCCTACTTGGGAATTTCAATCCACTATACTTGTATTCAACCCGAATACAAACGTTGGAAACTCCGACACTAGCTATCCCAAGCTAGTCTACTTATTTTTCGGGTACAAATCAACTCAAAATACTCCGATTTCAGGTTCGGATCAACCTTTCCTTGTTTTGGAAATCCTCCAAAAACAAGAACAAATACTCACAAAGAGTAAAATAGCTTAGAGCATAAATTAATACAATAACAGCTCCTTAAATGAGCGAATATAACAATAAAAATACTTTACTCAAATGAAGAAACCTCTTTTTGGATTTTCTCAAGATGGATGAACGCTTGAATGAATGCTTGAGAAGAAGATGATCTTTGATTGAGAACTTCTTGAAGGCTTTGAAAGATCTCTTGATCAAGGTCGAACAATATGCTTGAAAGATCCTCTCTTTGAATGCTCTTGCTTTTCTCTTTCACAATCTCTCTTGTATATTGTGGATCATCTCTCTTTTTTTTTGGGTATTTCGTTGATCTCAGGCTTTCTCGTGTAGATTTTGGATAGGTTTGATCTCTCCTTTTTGATCTGCAATTTCTTTCACCATTTGAAACATTTTATAGCAATAAGAAACAAGAGAAAATAATTTAGACAGATAAAGAGCCGTTAGAGCAATTTTAGGAAGCATAAAAGGCAATTAAAACGGGCAAAAAAATAGCCGTTGCTAACATTTTCCACCGCAGGGGTCGACTCATGAGTCGACTCATGCTTCAGGAGTCGACTCGTGAGTCGACTTCTGTTGCAAAGACCAGAGATGTAGTTTCTGAAATTTCTTGGCTCAAATCAGCAGGGGTCGACTCATGAGTCGACTCATGCCTTGTGGGTCGACTCATGAGTCGACTCACAGGTCGTGCCAAGCCAGAAAACTAGCGTGCCAAGGGAAATTTTTGCGTGCCAATCAGCTCATAGTGCCATGAGTTGACTCACGGGTCGACTCATGATTTTCAAACATGCATAACTTTCAAAATACAAGTCCAAAATCAATGAAATTTTTACCAATAGATTACAAATCACTTGTTCTACCAAATGATACTATCAAATTAGGATTTTAGTGAAATTATGATTTTGCCCCTGAAGAGCATAAGGACTTTTTCAATTTAAAATTATTTGTATCCCTTCAATCTGCTTTGTAATCATCAAAATCAATCTAGGAGCAACAATCTCTCCCTTTTTGATGATGACAAAACATTTGAATAAAAGCATTTATGTGAATCAATAATTTCAAAAGAATGCATTATACATTTATATGCTTGAAAGGAGTAAGATTCTTTTGGCATGATCATATACAAAAATAGTTTGTCCATCTTCTTAAAGATTTGAAGATATGCTCATTGGAATATGTGATTTTGGTGTTAGAGCAGAAAACTTATTTTTGTTATCAGAGCAAGTTGTATTTTGAAAATTTGCTTATTTTTATTTGATTTTAGTTTTAGCATCAGAGCAAAAATTAATTATGTACTTTAATTGCTTTTGATACAAAAAATAATTATGTGTGCCAAAGCATGTTTAAGAGTTGATTTTGAAAGTGTATTAGCTCATTTTGAGTTTAAGATATATCAGAGCAAGAGAAAAATAAACTTTGCAATGTATCAGAGCAAGAAAATAATTTTATAATGTATCAGAGAAGATTTTACAATGTATCAGAGAAAATTTTACAATATATCAGAGCAAATTTTATAATGTATCAGAGAAAATTTCACATTATATCAGAGCAAATTTTATAATGTATCAGAGAAAATTTTACATTGTATCAGAGCAAATTTTATAATGTATCAGAGAAAATTTCACATTGTATCAGAGCAAATTTTATAATGTATCAGAGAAAATTTCACATTGTATCAGAGCAAATTTTATAATGTATCAGAGCAAGTTAAAAAAAAATTTTAGGATGTATCAGAGTAAGTTAAATTTCTTAAGATGTATCAAGGTAAATAAAATTTCAAAAGATGTATCAGAGCAAGTTTGAATTTTGAAGTACATCAGAGCATATTTAAAATTTTAAGTAAATCAGAGCATATGTAAATAAGTAATTTAAAAGTTACATAATTGCATTGTACTTAGCATTGTACTTTTGATATTGTTCTTTAAATTCTTCAATTCATTCATTAATTTCTCATAATTTGTAGTTTTGCTTTTGATGGGTTGCTTTTTCTTTAATTGCTCATAATTGAATTGCTTTTTGTTTAATTTTTCCCCCTTTTTTTCATAATTTAGGGTTTTGCTTTTAATGAGTTGCTTTTTGTTTAATTTCTCCCCCTTTTTGACATCATCAGACATGGTTAACTTCTCCTTTTTCTGAAACATTCTTTAATTTCTCCCCTTTTAGAGTTAATCACAGATGTTTGCTCCCCCTTAATACAGCAATTATTAACAGCAAACAATAACAAAGAGAAGACAATATTTCAACAAGGAGAATATATATAACCAAAATATGATCAACATCATTACAAAAGGTAGAAATATAAGTAAAAGATGATTCCATTAAAATCATAATTATTTCAATACATAGTTCATATTATAATAATCAACCAGCTAAATGTCAATACATGGCCCCAAAATACAGATCCTAGAACAAGACACTAACACCTAAGATCTAGTAATGATCAAGACAAGTCAAGGATCGGAGTCATCAGATATGAGATGAGAAGCTGATGGATCAGAAGTGCGTCCTCTACCCCGTCTGCCTCTGGCACGAGCAGGAGAGCGAGATGAACTGGGTGGCTGAGTACGTTGAGAGGCTAAGGACTGAACAGAAAGGGTGAGTCTGATAGAATCAAGTACGTTCAGTGCTCTGGAAACAGATTGAAGTAGAGCAGTGAACTGAGTGGTTGCATGCTCACTCGATCCTCGGATCTCTTTCCTCAGTAACTCATATCCACCTTCTAGTGCTCCTCTGAGCCTACCAGCCTCTGCAGTGAGGTCTGTGACCTCAATAGTTGACTCTTGTGGCTTGGGATGGGCCAATGCAAGGACTTGCCCCTGCAAGTCAAGAACTCTGCCAGTCAGTCTCCAGACTATGTCCTCAAGCTACTGGATCCGGATGGACTGATCTGATAACATCTGAAACATAGTGGAGATATGGGGAGTAATGGTCTGATCAGAAGAGGTGGCTCCTGGTGCAAAAGAAGTACTACTCCACTGGCTAGACAGCAAAGAAGCCACACGCTGTGATATATGCTCGATCTGATCGTCAGCCAGTCTGAACTCTGAATGAGGTGCTCTGCTCTTTGACTGATACACTAGTGTGGGCATCCTAGTAAACTCTGAAGGGCCAGTCTCTGTATCAGGAATGAACTGGATAACTGGTGATGCTGCCCTGAAGTCATGGACAGGAGATGATGGACCTTCTTCTTCTACTCTGCCTTCAGTTCTGTCTTCAGCTCTATCTTCAATTCTCTCCTCAGCTCTCTCCTCAGATCCCTTGATCCAACCACCATCAGTCTTTGTAAATCCCATTCTGTGCAGGGTGTGTTGGTTGAAAGTGTCCACATGAGAGAGCTTAGTAGAAGCCTCCCCCTCACAGCTAACTCCAAACCTCCTAAATACTCTAGTAAGGGCCATACCATAAGGCAAGTGTGCCTTGGATCTGTTCAAAGTTTCTCTCATGGCCTCTATCATAAGTGCAGGGAGGTTCAGGGGGGTCTGAGTGATGACATGAAACATGATACATACATCTCTTCTGGAAAGTAAGTCATGCCTACCACTCCTAGGAAAGAAGAGCTTTGTTACCATCTGATGCAGGATCCTCATCTCAATGGACAAAATCTTTGCTTCCAATTTGTTTAAACTTCCTGAATAAGTTTCTCCTAGAATAATTCTGATCCCCTCTTCTTTTACTGGGAGTTCCATATAAGAGTAACCTTCACTAGGCAACTGAAGTATTTCTCCCAATATCCTAGAATCCAAGCAGATATCAATTCCCTTGACTGTTGAAGTCACTGACTCATTTCCATAATGTAGGTTCTGGTAGAATTCTCTAACTAGGTCAACATAGGTGACTTCCTTAAGGGAGCAGTAGAATTTCCATCCTTGGTTTTTAATCTTACTTGCACAAGTAAAACCTTCTTTCTCAAAGAACCGAAAATCTATATTCTTCCCGGTTTCGACTTTTCTATCGGAAAGAGGATTCTTACTGGGGCTTAGGAGGGATTGAGGGGGACCTTGAGCAGATACTGAAGCTGGAGTGGGAGCACTGGAAGACTGACCAGCTTGCCTTTTCTTTCGAATAATTTCTTCAGGCTCACGGATTGACTTTCTTCTTTGGGGAAGTTTCATCTTTGGAGCCATATTCAATATAGTAGCAGGCAAGGAGACTTGAATTGAGTGGAGGAGGGATCACAAGAGAGTGAAGAGGGATTTTGGTGGAGTAAAGAAGTGGATTTGGGAAGATCGGTGAAGTGCTAGGTCACATTCCAACCGCGCCAAACAATGCGAGAAAGCACAAAAAATCTCTTTCCAAGGAGGCGATTTTTGGTGGAGAGGAGGAGGGAGAATTGCCTCGAAATAAATCCTTGGATTTTGAGCAAAAAGAATTGGAGAAGACGACTTTTGGAAGGAGGACGATGAGAAGATGAGTCGTCTCACGAACAGGGATCCAGTATAAAAACAATGAGCCCGTGGGAAGTTTGAGGAAATAACAAGTTTGCCATTGAGTCGACTCATGGGGGTCGACTCATGAAGTTCAGAAATTCAGAAAAAATGTGAATAAATTTCAGAAAAATTTAAAATTTTGGGAGAAAGAGTTTTGCTCAAAGATAAGTTTTTGGAATGATAAACTTGAGCTTTTGGGACCAGGATAGATGTTGGAAATTGAGCTCTAAGTATCAAATCTTGGAAATTGAGAAAAATTTAGGCATATGGATCTAGAATTCCTAGATTTCTCCTAATTTCACAGAATCTATCCTCACTAAGGGCCTTTGTAAAGATATCAGCTAATTGATTTTCAGTGCAAACATATTCAAGAATTATTTTTTGTTTTGAACATGTTCTCTTATGAAATGATGTCTTATTTCAATATGTTTGGATCTTGAGTGTTGAATTGGATTTTTAGATAGATTTATGGCACTTGTGTTATCACATCTTATTGGTGTTTCATTTAGTTTGATTCCAAAATCTTCGAGTTGTTGCTTAATCCACAAGATTTGAGCACAACAACTTCCGGCTGCAATGTATTCGACCTCAGCCGTAGACAGTGCCACCGAATTTTGTTTCTTGCTAAACCATGAGATTAGGTTAACTCCAAGAAATTGGCAAGTTCCACTTGTGCTTTTTCTATCTAATTTACATCCAGCAAAATCAGCATCTGAATATCCTAATAAATCAATTTGTGAGTCCTTAGAGTACCATAACCCTAGAGTTTGAGTACCATTTAAGTATCTAAGGATTCTTTTAACAGCATTCAAATGAGATTCTTTAGGATTAGATTGATATCTAGCACATAAGCAAACATTAAACATGATATCAGGCCTACTTGCAGTTAAATATAATAATGAGCCAATCATACCTCTATAGTATTTTAAGTCTACACATTTACCTTCATCATCCTTGTCAAGCTTACATGAGGGACTCATTGGTGTGCCAATTGGTTTACAGTTCTCCATTCCAAATCTTTTGAGTAGTTCCTTGGTGTACTTGCTTTGGGTGATGGAGATTCCCTCTTTTGATTGTTTGATTTGGAGTCCGAGGAAGAAGGTGAGTTCTCCCATCATGCTCATCTCGAACTCCCCCTGCATAAGCTTAGCAAAGTCTTGACAAAGGGATTCATTAGTAGACCCAAAAATTATGTCATCAACATAAATTTGTATAACTAGCATATCATTTTGATTTCTTTTAATAAAGAGGGTTGTATCTACATTACCTCTTGAAAAACCATTATTTAGTAAAAATTTACTTAGCCTATCATACCATGCTCTAGGTGCTTGTTTTAATCCATATAGAGCTTTATTTAATCTAAAGACATGATTAGGAAAAGCATGATTTTCAAATCCAGGAGGTTGTTCTACATATACTTCTTCAGCAATATATCCATTTAAAAATATACTTTTAACATCCATTTGAAATAACTTAAATTTTATAAAGCAAGCATATGCAAGTAGAAGTCTAATAGCTTCTAATCTAGCAACAGGTGCAAAGGTTTCATCAAAATCAATTCCTTCTTCTTGATTATATCCCTTAGCAACCAGTCTTGCTTTATTTCTAATTACATTTCCATGCTCATCTAATTTGTTTCTAAAGACCTATTTTGTGCCAATTATTGAATAATCTTTAGGTCTTGATACTAAGGTCCAAATATTATTTCTTTCAAATTGATTAAGTTCCTCTTGCATTGCATTAATCAAATTATGATCATTTTCAGCTTCTTCAAAAGTTTTAGGTTCAAGATGAGATACAAAAGCACAATGATTAACTACATCTCTAAGTGAAGAACGGATTTTTACCCCATGCATAGGATCACCAATTATTAACTCCTTAGGGTGGTTGTGAACATACCTCCATTCCTTGGGTAGGTCATTTGTACCTTGAGGTTGTTCTTGAATTTCTTCACCTATCTCATCTTGTTCGTCTTCTTGATCCTTGTCTTCTGGAGTTGCTGAATCTTTTAGAGTGATCTCCTTCATACCTTCTATTAGTGGATCTGCATCATTAACACCCTCATTCTTCCTTGAAGGAAGATCGTTAGATTCATCAAAAACAACATGCATGGACTCCTCAACTACTAAAGTTCTTTTGTTGAAAACTCTAAATGCTTTACTAGTGGAGGAGTAACCTAGAAAGATTGCTTCATCTGATTTTGCATCAAATTTATCAAGTTTTTCTTTACCATTATTTAATACAAAACATCGGCAACCAAAAATATGAAAATATGCAATATTTGGTTTTCTTCCTTTCCAAAGTTCATAGGGGGTTTTCTTTAAAAATTGTCTAATCAAAGCACGATTTAAAATATAACATGCTGTGTTAATTGCTTCCGTCCAAAAATATCTTGGAAGGTTGCTTTCACAAAGCATGGTACGGGCCATTTCTTCTAAGGTTCTATTTTCCCTTTCAACTACCCCATTTTGTTGGGGTGTCCTAGGAGCAGAGAAGTTATGGCCAATTCCATTTTCATCACAAAAATTTTCAAAATCTTGATTTTCAAATTCAGTTCCATGATCACTTCTAATATTTTGAATTGAAAACCCTTTTTCATTAGTGACTTTTCGATGAAATTTAGTGAAAATATGAAAAGTTTCATTTTTGTGAGCCAAAAAGAAAATCCAAGTAAAACGAGAGTAATCATCTATAATTACAAAGCCATATCGTTTTCCTCCTAGACTAGTGGTTCTTGTTGGTCCAAATAAGTCCATATGTAAGAGCTCTAAAGGTCTAGAAGTTGAAACAGTATTTTTGAATTTAAATGAAACTCTAGTTTGTTTACCTAATTGGCATGCATTACAAATTCTATCCTTTTCAAAATTCAATTTTGGCAAACCAAGAACTAATTCCTTTTTAATTAATTTTGAAAGAGAGTGCATGCTAATATGTGCAAGTCTACGATGCCACAGCCAACTAGTTTCATTAATTTTAGCATTCAAGGATACTAGGCATTGCATGTCTAATTTGGCTAAGTCATTCAAATCTACCATGTAAATATTGCCATGCCTATGTCCTATAAATTTAATGCCATCGTTAATAGGACTAGTCACAATGCAAACAGATGATTCAAAAACTACTTTATACCCTTTATCACAGAATTGACTAATGCTAAGTAAGTTATGCTTTAAACCTTTAACTAGTAAAACATTCTCAATGTATTTGGAGGGAGTGATACCAATGTTACCTATCCCGATGATCTTTCCTTTGACATTATCTCCAAAGGTGACCATCCCTCCATCCTTAGCATCAAGCACGATGAATTGTGATTCATCATCAGTCATGTGTCTCGAGCATCCACTGTCAAGATACCATTTCCTGTTTCTTCCTTGGGATGCTAGACACACCTGCAAGCAAAGGTCAAGTTTCTGTCTTAGGTACCCAAGCTTTCTTGGGTCCTTTTAGGTTAGTCAGAATGGTTTCTTTTGGAACCCATATTTTCTTTATAGTTGTGTTTGCAGATTTGAGGCATGTGTATTATTTATGTCCTATTCTACCATATTTGAAACAAGTGATATTTGTAGACTTGTTACTTGAATAATTTACATAAATATTCTTCAGAAATTTTTGTTTCTTCAGGGGTTTATAGCCAAGTCCAGCCTTATCATATATAGCTTTCTGATTATCAAGAATCATATTTAGTTTGTTTGAACTTAAGGTGAACTTATCTACTATAGGTTTCAGCTTGTTAATTTCATTCTTTAAGTTTTGATTTTCTTGAATCAAGGTGGATTTTTCAATTGAAAGGTTTTCAGCTTGTTTCACTAAGGACTGATTTTCCAATTTTAGTTCTTTATTTTTCTTCCCTAGTTTCTTTAATTCATCAATTGAATCATAGAATGCTTCATGCAATTCTTCAAAAGTAAATTCACTAGTGGATTCAGAAGTTACCTCATTTTCGTGTGCCATCAGGCACAGGTTGGCTTGTTCTGTTGAGGTCTCCTCGTCGGAGCTTGAGTCATCACTCACACTCCAAGTCGCCATCATTGCTTTCTTTTTGAACTTTTTGGGACCTTTCTTCAGTTGTGGACATTCGGATCTGAAATATCCCGGCTTCTTGCACTCGTAGCATATAAGGGGTTGATCTTTCTCTTTCTCTTTGCTTTGTTCCCCTTTTGTGAACTTCTTTCTCATCCCCTGTTTCCTTTTTCTTAGAAACTTCTTAAATTTTCGGGTGATGAGTGCCATCTCTTCATCCTGTTCTTCATCTTCAGAGTCATCCGTTTCATAATCAGACGAAGCTGTGGATTTGAGGGCAATGGTTCTTTTTTTTTTGACTTCATCCTCTTGATGTTGCTTCATGCTAAGTTCATGAGTCATCAAGGATCCAAGAAGCTCTTCTAGAGGTAGAGTGTTCAAGTCCTTTGCTTCTTGGATGGCAGTCACCTTGGCTTCCCAGGTTCTAGGCAATGACCTGAGAATCTTTCTTACAAGCTCACTGTTAGTATAAGATTTGCCAAGACTCTTCAAACCATTAATTATATCAGTAAAACGAGTAAACATAGCAGTTATGGACTCATCATGCTCCATTTTAAACAATTCATATTTATGTACAAGCATGTTTATTTTAGACTCTTTTACTTGATTTGTTCCCTCATGGGTTACTTCTAACCTATCCCATATTTCTTTAGCAGATGCACAAGTAGAAATGCGATTAAATTCACTTGCATCTAGTGCACAATAAAGAACATTCATAGCTTTGGCATTTAATTGTGCCAATTTCTTATCAACCTCATCCCATTCTTTCTCGGGTTTGGTTGACTCCTCACCATCTATAATCTTGATGGGTGTGTGAGGACCGTTCACTATGATACTCCACATATCATAGTCGAGTGCTTGTATGAATATCTTCATCCGAGCTTTCCAATAGGTGTAATTAGACCCATTGAAAAGTGGAGGTCGGTTTGTAGATTGCCCCTCGGCTAGAGAAGTACTGACATGGGTTGCCATAGATCTTTTGCTCTTTGATTGTTAGATCAAAGAAGGGCTAGAGCACCGGGCTCTGATACCACTTGTTGCCCAGCTATGCAACCCAAGAGGGGGGGTGAATTGGGTTTCTAAAAATTTTAGGCTTAATTAATTACTTATGATGAATGAGAACAAAGACTTTAATTTAAGATTAATTACCTAAAGCAAGAATGCAAGGATATAATAAAGAAATAAAGAGAAATAATAAAGCACACCACAAACACAAAGATTTATAGTGGTTCGGTGCTAACCTTGCACCTACATCCACTCCCCAAGCTCCTACTTGGGAATTTCAATCCACTATACTTGTATTCAACCCGAATACAAACGTCAAAAACTCCGACACTAGCTATCCCAAGCTAGTCTACTTGTTTCTCGGGTATAAATCAACCCAAAACACTTCGATTTTAGGTTCAGATCAACCTTCCCTTGTTTTGAAAATCCTCCAAAAATAAGAACAAATACTCACAAAGAGTAAAATAGCTTAGAGCACAAATTAATACAATAACAGCTCCTTAAATGAGCGAATATAACAATAAAAATACTTTACTCAAATGAAGAAACCCCTTTTTGGATTTTCTCAAGGTGGATGAACGCTTGAATGAATGCTTGAGAAGAAGATGATCTTTGATTGAGAACTTCTTGAAGGCTTTGAAAGATCTCTTGATCAAGGTTGAACAATATGCTTGAAAGATCCTTTCTTTAAATGCTCTTGCTTTTCTCTTTCACAATCTCTCTTGTATATTGTGGATCCTCTCTCTTTTTCTTTTAGGTATTTCGTTGATCTCAGGCTTTCTCGTGTAGATTTTGGATAGGTTTGATCTCTCCTTTTTGATCTGCAATTTCTTTCACCATTTGAAACATTTTATAGCAATAAGAAACAAGAGAAAACAATTTAGGCAGATGAAGAGCCGTTAGAGCAATTTTAGGAAGCATAAAAGGCAATTAAAATGGACAAAAAAATAGCCGTTGCTAACATTTTCTGCCGCAGGGGTCGACTTATGAGTCGACTCATGCTTCAGGAGTCGACTCGTGAGTCGACTTCTGTTGCAAAGACCAGAGATGTGGTTTCTAGAATTTCTTGGCTCAAATCAGCAGGGATCGACTCATGAGTCGACTCATGCCTTGTGGGTCGACTCATGAGTCGACTCACAGATCGTGCCAAGCCAGAAAACTAGCGTGCCAAGGGGAATTTTTGCGTGCCAATCAGCTCATAGTGCCATGAGTTGACTCACGGGTCGACTCATGATTTTCAAACATGCATAACTTTCAAAATACAAGTCCAAAATCAATGAAATTTTTACCAATAGATTACAAATCACTTGTTCTACCAAATGATACTATCAAATTAGGATTTTAGTGAAATTACGATTTTACCCCTGAAGAGCATAAGGACTTTTTCAATTTAAAATTATTTGTATCCCTTCAATCTGCTTTGTAATCATCAAAATCAATCTAGGAGCAACAGTTGACGATAATCCTTAACAACTAAACATGCTTTATAGATCTTCACCTTCCCGTCTACGCCCCTCTTCCTTTTGAAGACTCACTTACACCCTATGGGTTTAACCCCTTTAGGTGGGTCAACTAATATCCATATATCATTAATCTTCATGGATTTCATTTTAAATTTTATGGCTTCAAGTCATTTATCAGAGTCAGACCTTTGCATCGCATCTATATAGATGATCAGATCCTCATTGTTCTTATCAAGTTCAATGAGATCCTTATCCCGGACCAAGAAACTTAAGTATCTATCCAGTTGATACGATACTCCATCGGATCACCTTAAGGATGTTTGTGTATTGGGCTCCGAATTTGATCTTATCAAATCTGATTTAGATTAAATCATTGATGTCGGTACTTCTACCTGTCGAACTTTATCAAGCTCAATTTTTTCAAAAAGTGTGCCTTATTACTAAGAAACGTCTTTTGTTCAGTAGGTAGGTAAAAGTTATATCCCTTTATTTCCTTGGGGTACCCTATGAAATTACATTTTTAGGACCTAGGATTGAGCTTGTTAGTTTGTAATCATTTAACATAAGTTGGACACCCCTAAACCCTAAAATAAGAGAGGTTTGATCTACGCCCTGACCATATCAGATATGGTGTCTTACTAACTGACTTGCTTGATATATTATTGAGCATAAGACAGATTATTTCAAGTGTATATCCCAAAAAGAGATCGACAGAGTTGCAAACTCCATCATGGACCGAACTATGTCCAACAAGATTTGATTCTTCTTTTTCGAGATTTCATTATGTTGTGGTGTCTCTGAAGGGATCCATTGTGAAAGAATCTTATTCTCTCCTAGATATGTCAGAAATTTATTGGAGAGGTATTCACCTCCTCAGTCGGATCGAAGAGTTTTAATACTTTTTTCAATTTAATTTTTTACTTCATTACGGAACTATTTGAACATTTCAAATGATTCAGACTTGTGTTTCATCAAGTAAATATACTCATACCTAGATAGGTCATCTGTCAATGTAATGAAATAGCTATACCCTCCTCTAGCACATATCCTCAAGGATCTACATACATCAGTATGTATCAGACCCAGCACATCACTGGCTCGTTCATCTTTTTCAATAAAAGATGACTTGATCATTTTTTCAAGCAAACAAGACTCACAGGTAGGTAACGATTTATAATCATTTTTATCAAAAATTTTTTTTGAGCTAACCTGTTTATCCTGTTCTTGTTGATATGACTTAGCCTACAATGCCAAAGGTAGGCATCTGTGACAGCATCTATTGTAGGATATTTATTTGAAATGTATATTACCTTAGGCCTAGATACAACATAGATACCATTGTTCAAAATTATAACACCATTCAAAATGATATCATAAAAATTTTTCTTTATTGATATTTCATAATTAGACTTGGCCAAAAGGTCTGTAGAAATAACATTCAAAAAAAAAATTAGGACAATAATGACACTCATCAAGAACAACGTAACGAGACTTAAATACAAGCTTAATGATTTCTAAAGCTAGAATTGAAACTGATCTTCTATCTCCAACATTCAAGAATCTCTCACCATCTTCAAATCTCCTATTAACCTAAAGACCCTATAATGAATTATAAATATGAATAGGGCTTTCGGTATCCAACACCCAGATTATTGTATCAAAAAGAGAGAAGTTACAAGGTATTATCACATAAGTATCTTATCCAGCAACTGATTGCTTCTTCTTCTTTGACCTATTCAGGTCAAAAAAAATGATATACTGAGGACAGTTCCTCTTTTAGTGACCCTACTTTTTGCAAAAAAAGTACTCCACCTGACTTTGATCAGTCTTGAACTTGAGTTTCTGGGACTTACTCCCAGCACTTGGTACCTTCTTATTTTTCTTTTTTTTTTCTTTCTTAAAAGGATGATGACTACTTGAAGAAGATCCTCCCACTAAATTCACCATCTCCTTATGGAGCTGGTGATCTTTTCTAAAAGTCTGTGGCAACCCTAATAGACCATGGTAGTTGACTATAGGCTTCGTCATTCTAAAATGACTAAGGAACGGTAGGTAGGACTTGGGCAGTCAGTTCAGGATCGCATCTTTCTCTAGTTATTCATGTAAAAGAAAGTCAAGTTTGCTTAGTTTTTTAATCTATTCGATCATGTACAATACATGATCGGTAACAGATGCACCCTCCCTCATTCGAGCATTGAAAATAGTGTAACTAGTCTTGTACCGCTCAACGTCATCAGGAGTACCAAAGAAATCTCTTAATACTTGAAGTATTTCCTCTGACTGAGCCTCTTCAAATTTTTGACTGAACTCGTCGTTCATGGAGGTCCACATAATGCAACAAATCATGGTGCGGTCGTTGAGTCACTTCAAATAAGTATCTCAGACCGTGCCTTGGGCATTGGGAGTAGGCTCCTCAGGTGTCGGATCCGTAATCACATATAGAATCCGCTCGTGCTCCAAGACTATCTTGAGCTTTCGATACCAATTATCAAAATTCGGTCCGATTAATTTTTTACTGTCCAACAATGATCGAAGCGATAAGTTTGAAGCCATATCTGCACACACAAGAAAAATATAAAACCTAATTAGTATATAAATTTGTTAATCCTAAAGATATGGACTTTATTCTAAAGGTCCTTCTATTATTTTATATGAATTAGTAGCCTCTACCTCCAATTTGAGAAATTACCTCAATTCTTTAGTGGATACTAGAATCCACATAGATTACATATAAGCCTGAGGATGGCTTGGTCAACCCATATGCATTTATGGGTAGGTTCTCAATCAATTGTTTCTCTAAACAACTTCTAATAATTGATTTAGCCTCAAATTTCATTTCAGTAGGTGATGAGCCTCTACTGAAAGTTTCAATTAGGTCAAACCATTAACATGAACCTACTCAGTGATTCTACCTAATGAGTGATCATGTCCGAAGATGGCTAGGTCAACCCACCCATCATCAAATAGTTCAAAGAGTCATCATATGATAAATAATAATTTCATCATTCAGAAAGAATACCAAATGGATGATGCGTGCAATATCAATCAGAAATAATAAATCCATTATCATTCACCTTAATAGAAGGCTATGATCTAGTTATCACCATAACCAGCTCATTTTAGAAACTTAATAATTTAAAAGATTTAATTAATTTAGAAAAGAGAGAAGAAGAGATCAATCAGTAGACCACAATTCTCTCACTGACTTCATCAAGTCATTGAATTAGGTTAGGGTCATACTGATTGAACTGACACCTAGATCAGTCACACTGATCAACCTTAATGGCATGGGCTAACTCGAATCACTGAACAATCTAATCAAAATCTAATTCACCAAATTGACTAGGTAAGTGAGATCGATGAGAGGGTCTGCTAAGCTTGCTTTAGACACTATCGAAATGGCCAGGTAAACCGCTTCCAATTAAAAATCACTGATCGAAATGCCAAACTTACCTTAGACACTAATTGATTTATTAGTTTCAATTTGACCAACCTAATGATTCGGGTTCAACCACTGAGCTACAATCAAGGTTTATTTGATCTAATCAAAGATACGGACTTGACTATCTACAATTATTGTATTAAAATTTTTTTGATTAATCTAATTTAATATTTGATTAGACTTAATCAATTTCTCTACATGATCAATCAATTCTTTGATTCTCATCTTAGGTCTAACCTAATTAAAGAGAAGGATCTGATTTGAGCTAACCCATGCCTCATGTTTTATGCAAGGTCATTAGATCTCAAATCATAATTCTAGATCCAATCAATTTAACACTTAATTCTTAATTAAGTTTTTGCATTAGCATGGTTAAGATTTTGAAACAATTTTCAATAAATTTTTTACATTAAATCATAATTTTTTTTAAGATCAAATCTAAAATTTTTATGGTCTTAAATCAAAATAATTTTGATTAATCAAGATTAGATATAACTAGTTTCTTTGCAACTTACATCACATACAACACCACCTAGGATTTCAAGATCTAAGATTTTGTAAGAAAATAAGTTTTCTTTTTTTGCTTTCTTCTTCATGGGACCTCACAGTGGTACCCCTACATGCCATGAAGAGCATCCCATTGAATGGAAAGAGAGGGTCATGTAACTCTACTTGCTCTTATGATTGGATGGTCTGGTGATTATCTAATCCGAGTACTTTGCTACTCAGAACATCTAATTTAAATAGATAATAATTAGATCTAAAAATAAATTTATTTAGATCTAACATCAAAAATTAGATTTAAAGTCATAATAATGTATATCAAAATAATCATGCTCTGATACCAATTGAAGAAAATATACGGTAGTGCTATGCATGCAACTTTATAATTTTTATGCAGCCAAAAAAAATTTAAGCAATTTAATCTTAATCACATGCATAAGATCTAATCTAGACTATCATCCCATAATCTATGATATGAAAAATAATTACTTTAGATCTGAAAACAAAAATACACATCGATCTCATCGATGCTGAAATCCTATATCTAACTATTAGATCTAACATTGTGATCAAGATAAGATAGAAATCATTACCAAACTAATTTGATATTGATCTCCTCTAGTCTAGTGATTGGAGAGGATGTTCCTCAGATCACTTGTAGCCACACGAAGTTGTCTGATCTCTATAAAAAAATTCATGCGAAGATTGGTGTAGATCAGGAGCTTGGAGGTGCTAGCCTGCAAGCAACTTCGACAGCTGATCTCATCCTTCTTCTTCAAGCACCTTAGACACTCTAAAGCAAGAGGAGATCTGAAAGAGGAAGAGAGGAGGAGGAGAAGAGCTCTGGAAAATCAAAACAATAACGAGGGAATCAATGATGGGATGTCCAAGAGAGGAGCCTCCTTTTTATAGACTTGTGCTAGGGTTTTGATCCAAAGAGAGAGGGCGTCAAAGAGTCCACGCCCAACCCAATTTTGGGCATCCCAAAATTTCTTAAAATCAATCTTTGGCATGGGGAAGAGATCTGGTATCTCACTCATTCAAAAACTCTCCAAGAAAATTAAGAAAAAAATTATTAAGGTGCCAACAACTTTTCTTGTTTGAAAAATCTCTTTCTTTCTTATCACCTTATCTTTAATTCGGATCACATTCGAATTAGGCAAGAGATAGAATTATGACTCATTAATTATTTTCACCCACCCTTATTGGGTCTACTACTTTGATACCAAAAAGATCAAGCTAAATCCAATTTGACATGGAGATAAGGGCATGAGTCCAGGAGTGACGCAAGAGATAAGGATAGAGTCCAAGTTGATAAGCACTCTTCCTTTTCAATTCTAATTCTAATCTAAATCAAATTTGAATTGAACCCACTGATAGAAATGAATCTAATCTAATTAGAAATCTAGATATCTCATCAAATTTCTAACCCAATTACAAATTATTCAAGTTAAAATTCTGATCGAATCAGGATCAAATTTCTCTTGTAATCAGGATTGATCATATCAAACCAATCTGAGTCGAACTGAATCTAATTCAATTAGATTAATTTATAACTATTTACTCAATCAAATTGAGTCAATTAGTAATATAATTACTAATTAATTTTTTATAATAATAGAGTTCTAGTCCTAGTGGGACTCTCCCCTAGAGTCCCAGTCTCAGTAGGACTCGTCACCAGAGTCACAATCTAATTGGACTCTTTAGCCATCAGATCTGACCAAATCTTCTAATGCGTGTGACCCCATAGGTTCAAGTCTAAGCTGATAGTACAGAAATAACTTTCTATACCAATCGATGTAACTATCTAGCAATAGTGACCCAACGATCGGATAGGTCGAAATATTACAAAGCAACATTCTAGAACCTACTGGTATATAGCTACTATATAATTCATCCCTTTGATCCTAATGCTCAAAGTGACCTAGGATATAACTGTCAACATCAATTTAGTCGACCACATTATATTTCAATCTTTCAAATCCATCTCATGGATTATCCTGGTCAAGATTTTACTAAATTGAAATATATTGATGCATATCTTCTACTAATTTGGAGGGGTTAATTTCATCTTAACTCACACACTGACTTGATAAGTACTTATTCGCACCTAGTATCCTTTCATTACTGAGTTAAAAACTCAGATGATTTGATACTAAAGTACAGTGAGTTACTTACAAGTCACCGTAGTGGTCTCAGATCTGAGGGACACTTATACATACCTTTCATGAGCTACTCTTGACAGTAGAGTGCTCGGCACATAATCATGTTCGATGTCAATGTACTTCTATATTCCATATGCATGCCATAATAGTATCTCTACACTCCTTGGTTAAAAGGACAATCAACTAATATGGTACACAATGACCTATATTTGATATTGCTATTATCCTATTAATAGCATAGCATTTGGTCATGAATATTTTTAAGGACTTAATGACAAATTCTCTTTTGTTGATTAATTATAGTCCTAAGGATTTCATTACAACATAAGAGTTCAAAGATGGATAATTTATAATAAAAATACTAAATAAATTTTATTAATAAAAATTTATATACATTTGATAAGATGAGCACAATTGTCAACAGACTGACGATTGACTTTTGGGATACATTTTTCAATAGGTATGAGTATGTATTTCTTATGAAACACAAGTCTGAAGCTTTTGAAAGATTTGAAAAATTCAAACATGAGGTAGAGAAGCAAACAGATAAACCCATAAAAGTCTTACGATCTGATCGAGGAGGAGAATATCTGAGTGTTGAATTTTTAGGATATCTTAAGAACAACGGCATACTCTCTCAATGGACTCCTCCCGGTATACCTCAACTCAATGGGGTATCCAAAAAGAGAAATAGGATCCTATTGGATATAGTCCAATCCATGATGAGCTTCACTAGCTTATCCTTATTTTTTTTGGGGATATGCTTTACTTACTGCGATACATATTTTAAATAGGATTTCTTCTATGTCTGCTCCTACCACACCATATAAGATATGGCATGGTAAGAAATCAAGTCTGAGTTACCTTAAGACTTGGAGATATCCAGTCTATGTTAAAAAATAGAAAGCTGATAAGTTAGAGGGTAGATCAGTTATAGCTCAATTTATAGGATATCCAAAAGAATCTATTTGATACTATTTTACTTTTCATAAGATCACATTGTGATTGTGAGTCGCAATGCCACGTTTCTAGAAAAATAGTTTATTCATGATGGTGGTAGTGGGAGGTTAATTGAGCTTGATGAGAATGTCTCTCAAGAGCAACGAGTTATAGATCCTCAAAAACCTATCCAGGATAAGCCAGTAGTTATTATTCCACATCTACCTCATAGATCAAGTAGAATCTCCCATCCTCCTGAAAGATACATAGGTATGCTAAAAGAAGATATAGAGAAAGCATTCCTTATGGAAGATGGGGGTCATGGTGATGATCCTAATACTTTTGATGAGACAATGTCTGACATCGATTTTAAGAAATAGTTAGATGCAATGAAGTTCGAAATTGACTCAATACACTTGAATCAAATATGGATCTTAGTGGATCCACTGGAGGAAATTATTTTCATTGGATGTAAATGAATTTACAAAAAGAAAATAGATGCCGATGGCAAGGTAGAGACCTATAAGGCAAGGTTAGTGGCGAAGGGTTATAGTCAGCATGAAGGCATTGACTATCATGATATTTTTTCATCTGTAGCTATGCTAAAATCCATTCGCACATTGCTTGCTATTGCAGCCTATCATAATTATGAAATCTGACAGATGGATGTGAAAATTACTTTTCTGAATAGACATCTTGAGAAAGATATCTATATGGAACAGCCTCTAAGTTTCACATCCGGTGATAGTGATCACCGAATCTGCAAAGATCTATCTACGGACTAAAGCAGGCTTCTCGAAATTAAAATCTTCATTTCAATGATGCAATCAAATCATTTGGTTTCATAAGAAACAAAGAAGAACCTTGTGTCTACAAAAGAGCCAATGGGTGCAAGCTTGTCTTCCTCATACTGTATGTCGATGACATCCTCCTCATCGAAAATGATATTCTCATGCTGACTTCGGTCAAGACTTGGTTGTCTAAGGAATTCTCAATAAAAGATCTCGAGAAAAAGTCTTATATCCTTAGGATAAAAGTGTATAGAGATAGATCTAAGAGGATCCTTGACCTATTGCAAAAGCTGTACATAGAAAAGGTACTAAAATAGTTCAGCATAGAAAATCTCAAAAGGGGTTTGCTACCCCTTAGGTATGGTATTCGATTATCCAAGATGATGTGTCCTAACACTTCTAAAGAGATCGAATGCATGAGTAGGATCCCTTATGCTTCGATGATTGGGAGCTTCATATACACCATGCTATGTACTCAACTTGATATCTCTTACTGTGAGTGTCATGAGTAGGTATCAGTCGAATTCAGATGAGGAGTATTGGATAGTTGTGAAGAACATCCTTAAATACTTGTGAAGGACTAAGGATTTCTTTTTGATCTTTGAAGGAGCACCTGAATTGCGGATTGAGGGTTATACAGATTCTGACTTCATATCGAATCTAGATGATAGAAAGTCTACATCAGGATACATATTTGTGTGCAATGTGGTGTAGTCAGCTGAAAATATTTCAAACAGAGCATCATTGCAGATTCAACTACAGAGGCTGAGTATATCGTTACTTCAGATGCTGTAAAAGAAGACTTTTGATTCAAAAAGTGTGCCACAGAACTTGATGAAATGACATCAGATGCCATACCATTGTATTGCGACAACAATGGAGCCATAGCACTTGCTAAGGAGCCTCGGTCTCATCAAAAATCAAAGCACATTAAATGATGATTCCATATCATATGCGACTACCTTGAGAAATAATATGTTGAGGTGTGAAGAGTAGACTTCGTGGATAACGTAGCAGACCTACTGACAAAATAGTTGAGTCTGCCCAAAATGGAAGCTTTTTTTGAGAAAATGGGGCTTAGATTAATGATCAATTGGCTTTAATCCAAGTAGAAGATTGTTAGATGTATGTCCTAAAAGCTAATTGTTGGCTGACATATTTTTATTCTATGATATAAATTTATACTTAAACTATTGATTTAATTAATAAAAGATATATTTTCTTTTTCCATTCAAGTGTTATGTATCTTTGAATCATCCTTGAAATTGATGTTACGATACATATTTTCAAATATTGAGAATTAGAGATATGTATGATTGATTCCTAAATTACTCTCGATTATATGATAGTCATGGAGATAGTGATCTATCCAGATAGATCGACACACGGTTTACTTTCTTCGGGATAGATGAGTCTCTAATCTATGGCATAGAGACACTAAGCGAAAAGTATGAATAGTTATTAGAGAACAACTAGTACTGAGCGTGACCATACGAGAGATTATATGGATTTCTATTCGATCATCAGTGATCATCTCGATGTTGTAGTTATGTGATTGGTCTTTTGACCTGCGGTGTCATAGTTGCTCGCAGTAAGACTGCTGTAGTTTGACTACACATAAATATTAACTTGATTATGAATTTTTATATTAGATGTTGGCTTCAGTTGGTTGAGCTGTGCGAGCGACATGTGCATGTAGATGGGATCTATCGATCTTGATAGAGAGAAATAGTCCTATGAGATTTGAGAAGCTAAGTTCACAAGTCTATGGCCGTAGCAGTATGATTAATAGAAAGGAGTTTTCATTCAAAATTACTATTGAACTTAAGTTGATTGGATCTAGCATATGACTGATGATGGAGTTTGATGATTTATCCATGACCTGCCATCAAGTCGGGACTCATGATAGAGGGACTATATCATATATTAACTATACCTAGAAGTTCTATTTTAATTCTGCAGGATTGTCACTATATATTGCTAGATGTCACTAGTGGATTGTGAGAGCTCAATAGGATTATTTTGGATGAATGATCCTTATCGAGTTAGAGTAGAACTGTTCCAACCCATTGAAAGAAATTTCAGTGATACCTATGATAGAGATCATGGTATTTCTCACTATTAAATATAATTGAGCCTATGGGGTTACACATAAAGGAAGAAGATCTGGATTGATTATAATTGGGCTTATGAAGTACCAATTAATATGGATTTAGAAAAATCTTGTTGGGTTTATGTTAACCTTGCTAGCACCTAGGTGAATTTAATTTCTCTTGTGGTTGGTTTACTTATATGATGAGTTTTAACCAATTTCTATACTTAATTTGAGTCTAATTGAATTTGATTCAATAAGATCTAATTGTTGGATAATTAATTTATGGCATAGAATAAATTGAGAAAGAGTTTCCTAGTAAGAACTCTTGAAGAAAATTTATGGAACTATGTGGGCTGATTTGTATATTTAATTGGGTCCCATATGATGGGATGCCTAGAGTAGGGTGTGGCTTTGGGTGGCATCCCATTTGATTGGTCCAACTATATTATGGCTAGGAATTCTAATATGATTAGAATAAGGGATCCAAATTTGATTAGGATATCCTTAAGTTGTCTATATAAAGGACTCTAGGCCTTTAGTTGAGACATAAGATCTCTCCTCCTCCCTTCTTGCTGCCACCTTCACTGGGCCCATGCCTTGCTCCTCTTCCTCTCTCTAGGCCATGCCTCTTCTCTATCTAGGCATCCTCCCTTGGAGCCATAGAGAGGGTGGGCGGCACATCAAGGAGGTGGTGTTAATTAGTTGGCGCCACTTGTTTGGTTCATGTTCCCTTTACTCTCAAGTTTGTTGAGAGTTAGTTACAACCACTTCTTGATGGTTGATCTTCTTGATTAGTTGAAGGATCAAGAAATGGTTCTTGATTTCTTCAAGAATCAAGAAAGAAAGATTAAAAGGGTCATCAAAAGGATTTTGTTTCGATCCAGATTTGGTTCAAGCCTATTCAGACTTTGAGTTCAAGTGAATTATATCAAGAGAAACCTATCCAGATCAGTCCTATGGATATCCATAGAGGCAGGATGTTTGTGCTGCTGATTCAGAATCTGTCCAGGCCCAGATTCAGAGATTAAATTGGATTCAAACCCAGTTACAGATTTGAAGCAAAGGAAAAAATGATTCAGGTATGTGAATTGATTACAGACTTTCTTTTGTTATTTCTAAAATCAGTTTATATTAATTTCGACATACGAACTAGATCCATAGGTGCTTTTATATGATGGATGTATGCTTAGATTAAAAGTATTTTAATCTAATTTTTTCACTATATTTTAGATTTAGAAAAGTTTTGAAATCCACATGCACTAGCACCTATAGAAAATCTAACATCTAGAGTTGCAAGGATATTGCAATGTCCATTGTTATGCTGCTGCTTATGCAATTTCAATCCTCATAGGTCCTTTGCTATTTTTCACATGTTATTCCTATCATGGTTAAACTGCAATTTGAAAGGCAGTCACATTTTTATTATTTTGTATCTGCTCGGTTGGCATGACACTTTTAAGCAACCAAATTATTGAGATGGTAACTTTAGAAGAATTTCAAACTAAATCGCAAAGATATTAGATGCACCAACAAAAAAAAGTTGTTGGTTTGATTTTATTATTTGGAGCCCCTAATGCAATAAATTGGTTACTTGAAGAAAAAAAAGGAACCTATGGAGTTCATGGTTGATGAGTTCTCAAGTGTCTGAATGTAGTCTAGAGTTTATTTCCCAATCAATCATTTTCCTGGCTTGATTTGCAAACCAATTTGCAAATCAGGGAAATCAAGATCATCATGCAGATAATAGAAGATAATCATAAAGCTCGAGAATATAGATGATGGTGGAGACTTGACAAGTTATGATTGTGGAGGAGTTTTTAGAAAATGTTGCCTAGGTGATTGAAAGCATGTCTCTAATGGTAGGGCTATGCATCTATGGAAATGGTTGGCTTACAATGAAAGCAGTATTTCCTTTGCCTTGAGTATAAATGTCTAACTATTATATTTGCATAGCAAGTTAAAACACATGATGTAGGATATAGCTGAATCCAAGTCTTATCTTCTGTTTGGTACAAAAGATGAATTGAAGGAAGGACAGACGGAGAAAAAAGGATGGATGGAGGAAAGGATAGATGTATTTTCTATCCATCCTCTTATATGTTTGGTGAAATATTGAAGGATGGATGGAAATAATTTTTTTCTCTATTTAATATAGGAGAGATGAGAGAAAGGATGGATGATATTTGTATAACATTTTTACTAAATTATTTTTTGATAAAAAATATTATGATTAGCAATTTATAATACTTATTTATACCAAAAAAGTAAATAATACATAAACTTATAATCTTTATAATCTATAATTATATAAAAATTATATAAATATTTAATTTAATACATGATTTTATAAATTTATTATTAATGAATTAATTATATTAATAATTAATTAATTTATATTTTAGTTTAAATAGTTAATTAATATTATATAAATAATTAATTAAAAATAATAAATATAAATAAAAAATAGAAGATAAACTAATTATTTAATTATATTTATAAAAATTATATATTAAATTTAGAATAATGACTAAAAAAATTTAACAGTATATGATTAATAGTGTATATAAAAATATATATAAATAATATAAATAAAAAAATAAAGAAGTATTATAGTTTTATCAAAAAAATTAAAGAGAAATAATTTTGTCAATGTAAAAATCTATCCTTCAATGCTTCATCCATCCTTTCTTCATCCTCTTAATTTGGGAGGATTCAAATTGATAGGTTAGGATAGAAGGATAATTCTCTCTTTTTTATCCATTCTTTCTTTAATCTTTTGAATCAAATGGTGGATGGAGGCCATCCATCTTTCCAATCCCATCCATCCACCCTCTCATGATCCCAACTAAATATAGGCTTAATGTATAAAAGTTATGGAAGTTGGTTCATGGAATATAAGCTGTTGCTGTGCCTTTCTGATTGGATGATGATGTGGCGAGAGTAGCTAGACTGAACGGTGTTGGCTTCCACTGAGCTAAAGTAATCAATCTATGATCGAAGCACCATGGACCTGCAAGGAAAGTCTGAGAATACAGAGACGATGGTAGGGATTCTTCGATGGGGTACCCTTCAATGGTTAAATTAGTACCGATTGGAGAGAATAGTAGAGAAAGATGGAGTTAGAGAGAGTAGAGTCCAGAGTCCTCTCTGTCTTCCTTTGAGGAGAGAGAATCCTCCCTTCTTTCTCCTTTTCCCTTGGCTTGCCTCCTTTTTGTTCAAGGGGGTCTGCTAGATGGCTGGCATCTGTTGGAGTTGAGGTAGTGGCTATCAGAGCCAAGATGGCAGGCGTCAAAGATGGTTGCCCATGTTTGATGGAGCAGTGGGTGTCAGCAAGCTATTGTAGAGCCTATTGCCCACGAGACTCATGCATCGAAAGTTCTAAAGTTGTCCGACATCATGGATGACTTGTAGGAAGCTGAAGTGGAATAGAGTGGGGTTGGTGAGGCATCAGCAAATGGTCTTAGGTAGGTTGCTGACTTGTCACAAGTGGTTGGCTAGGCCCCAATGTCTGTGGTGTCATCCAGATCGTGTGATGTTGCTCCGATCACATGTCTTTGCCCACATCATGACACCAAATGTCTGCCACATCTGTGAGAGTGGACATATTATCAAGTGGATAAAATATGGTCCAACACTTGCCCCCCACTTTTCAGTTTGAAGCATTCGGACTGAAAAGTAGACTATTTGATCAGATCGTGAGGTTGCTTATCGGAATCAACTCTTTCATCATCTGAATCCCTACCCATGCCATTGGGAAGGTTGGGCAATTCTTCAAACATTGTCTGGCTTAAAGAAAATGTGGTGAATTCGAAGGCACCAAAGGTCTGTACCGAATGGTTGTTGGGTAGCCCCTTCGGTGGCCTTTAGCTGCAGTCTTGATGGTGGTCATGAAGCTTATCGAGACTTGGTTTTCTTCTTCAATGTCGAGCTGGTACCCGATGAGTTGGCTTCTTCTGCTCTGATCTTGTCGAGGTGACCTTGGATCCTGTTGAGGATTTTTGAATGACTTTGGGATCGACGATGTCCTTCTCGATCTTGAACTATTGGTAGCCTGAAAGGGCAATTGGATGGATGACCGTGCCGAGAAGCATTTTGAGGACCTCGATGGAACTAGTAATTTAAGGGCTTGGGCTTCTGATTCATTCGCTAGTCCCTCTAGACATTTATTAGCAGGATGCCTCGTGACTCTATTCGCCATTGAGGTTGGGAGATTTCTTAAGAGAGTTGACCAAAGGATCACCTTGAGCATATTCCAGCTTGCCATGTGGCGGATTGGGGTGAGACTCGAAGCATTTTGAGAGTTGTCTCTCAAAATTTGGAATGGTCAGGAGTGTAGTTAGTGGCTACGATGTTTGGCGCTTTGGTTTTGGATGCATGGTGTCATCTGATTGCCGATTGGCTAGGTGCACATTGCTTAGGACTTATATAAATAGTTCGCTTCTGGGTGGTAGATGCATTCGTTAGAGAGTCTTTTCCTATTTTCTTGAATCCTATCGTGATGGAGCCGTCACCACAATTAGTGAAGGAGGCCGCTAGAAAAAAGGCTGAGTACTTGAGGGGGAAGCCATTGCCCAAAAGGGCGAAGGCCACCATGCCAGAGCCTTCGAGTGCGGGTCAGGTGCCATTTCCTCCTAAGGCCTCGGAAGAGGGCTCCTCCACTTTCAGAGAGGTGGCCTGTCAGGGCACTGCCGGTGAGGCTTTTGCTAGAGTGTGACTTCACTGCATCATGGAGTATAAGGCCTCCAAGGCCTTCAAGGGGGAGCTCCTCGATGCTTCTGCCACTTGGTTCATCCAGGGCTCTGAGAATTATAAAGACCACCTGAAGCACTTGATGCCGTAGTTGGACCTGCACCGCCTCCACCCTGAGAATAGTGATGGGGAGGTGGGAGCCTTCTCCTCGGATGAGAACTAGGTCTTCATCCTTCTGCCCCCTTCTTTTCTTTCTCTATTCTTTTTTTTTTCATTTGGTGCCCTTTTGGCATTGACTTCATGTAAATATTTTTCTTTTGAATGAGAAAATGAATTTTTGCTATGGGTATCTCTTCCATGTTACACTTCATTTCTTCCTTCTTTTGCTAGAATCTCTGATGTTGTTCGATCATGCAATTGTTGGGTTGGAGGCTTCAGTGTGTTCCTAACTTCCTTCATTGGGCAGACCTTTTAGATAGTTAGGTTGCTCTCAAAAATCATGATTTTGGAGCTTCAGTGTGCACTTAATTTCCATCATTGGGCAAACCTTTTAGGTAGTTTGGTTCCCTTGAAAATTGTGGTTTGAGACTTTGGGGCACATTTGATCTCTGTCATCAAGCAAAACTTTTAGGCAGTTAGATTCCCTCGAAAATCATGGTTTGGGACATCAGGGCATATCTAATCTCCATCATCGAGCAAATCTTTTAGGCAGTTAGGTTTCCTCAAAAATTATGGTTTGAGACTTCGGGGTGCATCTGATCTCCATCGTTGGGCAAACCTTTTAGGCAGTTAGGTTTCCTCAAAAATCATGGTTTGAGACTTTGGGGATAAAGTTTTTGAGGTGATTTTTAAGCCAACTTTTCAGCCTGGGCCATTTTTGTCGGTCGTTTTAACTACGATCATTTTGCCAATGCATCACCCTCCTAAAAGTCCTTATCTATGGACAAAGTTTTGGAGGTAGTTTTTGAAGCGAAAATTTAGTACAGGGGCAAAATGGTAATTTTAAAACTTTTTCAAAATTATTATTTTACAGCAGAATTATTAATTAATATCATTAATTAATACTAATTAATCCTACACTAGGATCTAAATATGATACAACAGCATGCATTTAAATTTGAAATTCAAATTTGAATCAGTAAACATTTTACAGTGCTGTGTTCAGAACACATCACCTTTTGCGGGTAGTCGATCACCGCAATCTGATCACCGTCGGAGGGCTTTGATCATCACGTCACAGCCACACAAATATCTGGTCTCTGCGGATCATCCACACGAAGCTTCCGTCTGATCAGCTCCTCACGAATGCTAGTTCGTGATTTCATCCTTTTGATGGCAGATGTTGATCGAACTCCTTCGATCGATGTGTGCCGACTTCTCGGATGCTCTAGATCATCTACACAGTTGCTTGAGAGGCTGATGGATCTCTCCCTGAAATTTGGTGGACTCACGAGACTCGTGGCACACCAATCTCACTTCCCGAACCCTAGGTAGAAACTCTAGGGTACACACCAAAAACCCTGCACCCAATTTTCTCTCTTTTCTTTCTTTTTCTCTCGGAAGGTTTTGGACCTTCACCTTGCGCAGAAGCCTTCCTCATGCCCCAAAGTTTCTCTCCTAAAATTTCTATGCACGTCCCACCTTTTTCCTCTTTTTAAAACAATGTCGAACGTGTCTTATCCGCGTGAGAGGATAAAGACAAGAGGTTACATATTTGAATTCAAATCAAATTTGAATTCAAACGAAAACCAACTTATCCATATCCTTTTGGGCATGAGAAGAGAAGGGGCGTGGCTCTTTGTGCATGGAAAAATGTTTCACGAGAAATCTTTTCTCGTGTAAGTAATGTGGCGCACAAAATGGATAAGGATGAAAGGGCAAGTGATAAGTTATCCATTCAAATTCAAACATGCTTTGAATTTGAATGGCTAACTAATTATTTTATCCATCCATATGGTGCAAAAATGAGGGCATGGGGAAGGGTTTTGCGTGAGAAAAATTTCATGAGAAGTTTCTTCTCGTGAATACAAATGGGTGCAAGGAAGTTGGGTGTCGCAGGAAATTTAAAACAAGGTGGTTTGATTCAAATTGAGCCAACCTAGTTTAAAATAGGTTAAGCACAATTAGATCAGATTAAACCCAACATAATTAGGCTTAATTAGGTTCAATAAAATCCTAATCAAATTAGAAATTAACTAAACCTAACCCCTGATCAAATCAGGGACTAAACCACCTTAGCGATTAGGTCAACATTTAACCTAATCGGGTCAATCCAAACTGAATCCAATTCAATTGGACTTGATCCAAAAATAATTACTCAATCAAATTGAGTTAATTAGTGATTAAATCACTAATTAAATCTCTCATAAATATTGAGTCCAAATACAATGGGCAATCAGGCATCAGAGACCATCGATATGAAACCCTGATCAAAAAGTTCAAATTTCAAATTCAAAATTTGAAATTCAAAATTTTGATCCCGGTATCTAAAATGTGTGGAACTCATGATTAGAGAATCCTAATTCTCAATCATAGAGTCCCAGATAGATAAGACTCATAATCAACCATTAGATCAGAAAGGAACCTCTAATGTGTGTGACCCTGCAGATTCGAACCTAAACCGGTAGCACAGGAATCAATTCCTGTACTAATCGAAGTGACCATCTAGCAATGGTACCCGATGATCGGATAGATTGAATAATCGCAATCACAACATTCAGAACCTACGTGAATATGGTTACCGTATAATTCATCCCTTTTGACCCCTGTGTTTAGGACGACTCAGGGTTAAACTGTCAACCCTGATGATATCATCCGAATCGTGCTCAACTCAATTAGTCCTGTGACTGCTCACTAGGACTACCCTGGCCAAGGTTTTGCTAAATTGAAACATGGCTGTACACAGCTCCTAAACTGGAGTGGTCAATCCCATCTTGACACACGCACCGACAAGTCAAGTACTTGACTACACCCAGCAACCTTCCGTCACTGAATTAGAAATTCAGGTAGTCCAGTGCCTAAGTGCAGTGAGTTGCTTGCAAGTCACCGTGGCGGTCTCAGGTCGGAGGGACATTTATATCCATATCCCATCGGAGTAAATCTTGACAGCAGAAATAGCTCCAAAATTGGTCACGTTCAGTACAGATGTACCATTACATCTCACCTGTATGCCATACCAGTGTCTCCACACTCTTTGGTTATGAGGACAACCAACCCATATGGCACACAACGACCTATGCTCGATAAATATTGTCGTCCTTGGTAACAACGTATCATTTGGTCGCGAACATGTTTAAGGACTAAGCGACAAATCCTCCTTTGTCGAGTCTAAATAGTCCTAAAGACTTCACCACAACACAGGAGTTCATTAGAAGATGAAACATTTGTGATGAAAAAATATCAAAATAACTTTTATTTATTTATAATTCATGTACTAATACAAAAAAGGGCACAACCGTCAACAGGTTGACGATTGGCTTTGGGATACTATTCCCAATAATCTCCCACTTGGCCTAAAACCTATCGGTGCAGTATCTAATACCCATCTTCGACTTGTAGTCGTTGAACTCCTTCACCGTAATGGCTTTAATGAATGGGTCGGCCAGGTTCTCCTTCCCGTCGATCTTCTGAAGGTTGACGTCACCTCGATCCACGATCTCCCGGATGAGATGGTAGCGGCGCAGAATATGCTTCGTCCGTTGGTGTGCCTTTGGTTCCTTGGCCTGAGCAATGGCTCCAGAGCTGTCGCGGTAGAGCAGAACTGGACCAACAAGGGAGGGTGCTACTCCGAGCTCGGTGATAAATTTTCTCAGCTACACTACTTCTTTGGCAGCATCTGATGCAGCAATATACTCTGCCTCGCATACTGAATCAGCCACAGTGTGCTGCTTGGAACTCTTCCAGCAGACAGCCCCACCATTAAGGGTAAAAATAAATCCTGACACACTCTTGCTATCATCGCGATCAGACTGAAAATTAGAGTCTGTAAACCCTATAAGTCTCAAGTCCGATTCATCATATATAAGCCACTGGTCCTTAGTATTTCTTAAATACTTCAGGATGGTTTTAACAACCTTCCAGTGATTCTCTCCTGGATCAGATTGGTATCTACTCACTACCCCTAGTGAGTATGCCACATCTGGTCGTGTACATGTCATGGCGTACATGATAGATCCCACTGCCGAAGCATATGGAATCCTACCCATACGCTCTCTCTCTTGAGGTGTTGTCGGACAATCCCTCTTCGAGAGAGAAATTCCATGGCCTATCGGTAGATAGCCTTTCTTGGAATTTTCCATGCTGAACCTTTTCAGCATAGTATCAATGTACGTGGACTGGGATAAGCCAAGCAACTTTTTGGATCTATCCCTATAGATCCTCATTCCTAGGATGTAGGAAGCTTCTCCCAGATCCTTCATGGAGAACTGTGACGATAGCCAAATCTTTATTCCCTGTAATGCAGGGACATCATTCCCGATTAAGAGAATGTCATCCACATACAATACAAGAAATACTACTACTGGACCATTAGCCCACTTATAAATGCAGGGCTCTTCTCCGTTCTTAACGAAGCCATACGTTTTGATCGTCCTATCAAAACGTATGTTCCAACTCCGAGATGCCTGCTTAAGTCCATAAATGGACCTCTGTAGCTTGCACACCTTAGACTCATCTATGGATGTGAACCCTTCAGGTTGTATCATATACACCTCTTCGTCCAGCTCACAGTTTAGGAAAGCTGTCTTCACATCCATCTGTCAGATTTCATAGTCCAGATGGGCAGCTATCGCAAGCATAATCCGAATGGATTTGAGCATTGCCGCAGGAGAAAACGTCTCGTCATAGTCTATACCATAACGTTGACGATATCCCTTGGCAACCAAACGGGCTTTATTGGTCTCCACCTTTCCGTCTGCACCCCTCTTCCTTTTGAAGACCCACTTACACCCTATGGGTTTTACTCCTTCGGGTGGGTCAACCAATGTCCATACATCGTTGACCTTCATGGACTCCATTTTGGATTTCATGGCCTCTAGCCATTTTTCAGAGTCAGATCTCTGCATTGCATCCATGTAGGTGATCGGATCCTCATCGTTTTCATCAAGTTCGACAGGATCACTATCCCGGACCAAGAAACCATAGTATCTGTCCGGTTGATGTGGTACTCTACTAGACCGCCTTAAGGGTGCATAATCAATGGGCTCCAGATCTAATCTAATCAAATCTGGTTCAGGTTCAGTAATATGTGTCGATTTTTTCACCTGTCGAACTTCGTCAAGTTCGACTTTAGAGGCAACAGTTCCTTCACTAAGGAACTCCTTTTCTAAAAAGATTGCCTTAAGGCTGACAAACACCTTTTGCTCATCAGCAAGGTAGAAATAATATCCTTTGGTCTCTTTTGGATATCCTATAAAATTACACTTGTCAGACCTAGGTCCAAGTTTGTCTGTAATTAAACGTTTAACATAAGCCGGACACCCCCAAACCCTAAGGTGTGAGAGTACTGGCTTACGTCCTATCCATATCTCATATGGCATTTTGGCTACAGACTTACTCGGAACTCTATTTAGAAGGTAACAAGCCGATTCGAGTGCATATCCCCAGAGGGAGATCGGCAGACCAGCAAACCCCATCATGGATCGAACCATGTCTAACAGGGTCCGTTTCCTCCTTTCAGACACACCATTATGCTGTGGTGTTCCAGGAGGAGTCCACTGAGAGAGAATCCCATTCTCCCCTAGATACGTCAGAAACTCATTGGAAATGTATTCACCTCCTCGATCAGATCGAAGAGTTTTAATACACTTCCCAGTTTGTTTTTCTACCTCATTTCGGAATAGTTTGAATATTTCAAATGATTCCGACTTATGCTTCATTAAATAGACATACCCATACCTAGATAGGTCGTCTGTGAAGGTTATGAAGTGGAAAAATCCACCTCTTGCACTTGAGCTCATGGGTCCGCATACATCAGAATGTACCAGACCTAAGAGTTCACTGGCTCGCTCACCTTTTCCAGTAAAAGGTGACTTGGTCATCTTCCCAAGAAGACAGGACTCACAGGTTGAAAGTGATTCACAATCACTAACTTCAAGAATTCCTTCTTGAGCCAACCTGTTTATCCTGTTCTTATTGATATGACCTAGCCTACAGTGCCAAAGGTAGACTTCTGACACATTATCTATTCTAGAGCATTTATCGAATTTTTGAACCACATTAACAGGCTGTGATAGTAAGTAAATTCTATTATTTAATTATCCAACAAATATTGTAACACCATTCAAAATGATATTGCAAATATTTTTTTTATTAAAAAATCATAACCGTACATGGCCAAAAGGCCTACAGAAATAATATTTAATAAAAAACTTGGACAATAGTGACATTCACTCAGAATTACATTACAAGAATTGATTACAAGACTCATGATTCCTAAAGCTAGAACTGAAACTTTGCTTCCATCTCCAACATTCAGGAACCTCTCGTCTTCATCAAATCTCCTACTGACCTGCAGACCCTGCATCGAATTACAAATATGATAAGGGCTTTCGGTATCCAATACCCAGGTAGTAGTATCACAAATCGAAAAGTTGCAAGGAGTTATCATATAATTACCTTGCTTCTTCTTTGGCCTGTTCGGGTCCAGGGAGGCAATGTATTGAGGATAGTTCCTCTTCCAATGCCCGTGCTTCTTGCAAAAGAAGTACTCCGCCTGACTCTGGTCGTGCTTGCGCTTCTTGGTCTGACCCCGTGCTACTGTCCCAGCATGAGATTGCACCTTCTTATTTTTCTTCTTCTTGTTCTTCTTCCCCTTCCCAAAGGGTTGACGACGAGAAGAAGACCCTCCCATTACATTCACCGACTCCTTATGGAGTTGGTGATCCTTCTCAAAGTTCTGCAGCAACCCCAACAATCCGTGGTAGTTTACTGCAGGCTTTGTCATTCTAAAATGAGTAAGGAATGGGAGGAAGGACTTGGGCAAGGAATTAAGGATCGCATCCTTACCGAGCTGCTCGTGCAGAGGAAAGCCCAATTTGCTTAGGCGCTCAATCATCTCGATCATGTATAGTACATGATCAGTGACTGAGGCCCCATCCCTTATTTGAGCATTGAAAATGGCACAACTAATTTTGTGCCTTTCAACGTCGTCAGGCGTGCCAAAGGAGTCGTTCAACATTTGAAGCATCTCCTGTGGCTGGGCGTTCTCAAACCTTCGGCTGAACTCGTCATTCATTGCTGCCAGCATAATACATCGAATGGTGGTGCGGTCATTGAGCCACTTCAAGTAAGTGTCTCGGATCGCCTTACTAGCATTCAGAGCTGGCTCCTCAGGTGCTGGATCCGTTACTACATAAAGGATCCGCTCATGCTCAAGGACGATTTTTAATTTTTGATACCAGCTATCGAAATTGGGTCCCATGAGCTTGTCATTATCTAATAATGACCGGAGCGACAGGGTAGTGGCCATAGCTGCTTAAAGGAAAACGAGACATCTATTAGTACATAAATTAATACTAAAGACTTGGATTTTAGTCTAAAGTTTTTTCCAATATTTTTACGAACTGGTAGCCTCATCCTCCAATTCGAAAAATTACTTTAATTCCTTAATGGGTACTAGAATCCACACAGACTACACACGAGCCCAACTTTGGTTGGTCAACCCATGTGCATCTATGGGTAGGTTCTTAACCAGTTGTTTCTCGAAACAACTTCTAGTAATTGATTTTGCCCCAGAACCTAATCAGTAGGCTTTGGCCTCCACTGAAAAGATCTGGTTAGGTCCAACCATTAACATGACTTAATTTAGTGAATCAGACCAATAAATGATCAGGCCCGACTTTGGCCGGCCAACCTAACCACCATCAGAAAGACTCAATCAAATTATCATATTATGAATAATAATTCCATTAGCCAATGAGCACTAGGCCTTTGGGCCTCCAATGATTATTGAACTAATGGACTCATTATCACTCACTTAATGGGAGGCTATGACTTAGTTATCATTATAACTTAATCATTTTAGGGACCTAATAATTTTGAGGATTTTATTAAAGAATAGTAGAGAAGAAATCATCCAGCCAATTTCAATCCTCCCACTGACTTCATCAAGTCAGATTAAAAAAAGATTTAATTAAAGCTGGCATTAGGAGCACCTAAATCAGTCACACTGATTTACCTAATGACATGGGTGAGCTCTAATCACCAAGTGATTAAATCAAAATCTAACTTACCAGATTGGCCAGATAAGTGAGATCAGTGGTGGGGATTTGCCATTAACTCGTCAATGATCGAATCAATGCGAGTAGCTCCCGTTTAAGAACCACTGGTCAAAACTGCCGAACTTACCTTAGACACCAACCGGTTCATTAGTTTTAATTTTGATCAACTTAGTAAATAGGGCTCCACCGCGTAGCCATGAATTAAGTCCATCTTGGTCTAGTTAAAGACATGGACCCATTCAACTACAACTATTGAAGTTGAGTCTAAAGTATCCTTGACCTAATCTCATTCAACTTTTGATTAGATTTGACCAATTACTCCATTTAGTCCATTTTTTAAACTAACCTTAGGTCTAACCCAATTATGGACCTAATTCATCTAACCCATTGACCCACAAGTTTATGCAATTGTCTTAGGTCTTAATTCATAATTCTAGACCTACTAGACAACACTTAATTCTTTTAATTAAGTACTTGGGCTGATGGGTCAGGGTTTGGCATTTCAAAAATAATTTTCAAATTTGAAAGATTTTATTTTCTGTTCACCAAATGTGTTAACTCATTTCACAAACGGGTCAGCACATTTCATAAACAGCAATTCTATTGCTCATTTCATAACAGAAAATAACTCAAAATAAATCATAAATTTTTTTTTAGATCTAATCTAACACATACATGATAAATTTCTTAATTAAGTCCTTTCGCTGCTTCATCGGCATGGGATATAATTACATCGGCACCCCTACCACCATAGGAGACCCCATCGAATGGAAAGAGAGGGCCTTTAAACCCTACTTTTCTCCTGACCGGACGGCCATGGCAACCAACCCAATTAGATTACTTGCTACTTGGATCAAGTATATCTAAATATACCAATTTTAAAATTTAAATTTTGAATTTTGAATTTCAAATTTTAAATTTCAAATTTTAAATTTTAAATTTTAAATTTGAGATTTCAACCAAATTTCAAATTTCGAATTTTCAATCTTTGAATTTTAAATTTTGAATTTTGAATTTCAAATTTCAAATTTTGAATTTCAAATTTCAAATTTCAAATTTCAAATTTGAGATTTCAATCAAATTTCAAATTTTAAATTTTGAATTTTAAATTTCAAATTTTAAATTTCAAATTTCAAATTTCAAATTTTAAATTTCAAATTTGAGATTTCAACCAAATTTCAAATTTCAAATTTTGAATTTCAAATTTGAAACTTCTAACAAATTTCAAATTTCAAATTTCAAATTCCAAATCTTTTTAAATTTCGAATTTTAAATTTTGAATTTCAAATTTAAACTTATAGATTACACCTTAATCTACGCATGCATATGTATATCATATTCTAGAACCATGCTCTGATACCAATTGAAGCAAAAATTTAGTGCAGGGGCAAAATGGTAATTTTAAAATTTTTTCAAAATTACTATTTTACAGCAAAATTATTAATTAATCTCATTAATTAATACTAATTAACCCTACACTAGGATCTAAATATGATACAATAGCATGCATTTAAATTTAAAATTCAAATTTGAATCAGTAAACATTTTACAGTGCTGTGTTCAGAACACATCACCTTTTGCGAGTAGTCGATCACCGCAATCTGATCACCGTCGGGGGGCTCTGATCGTCACGTCGTAGCCACACAAATATCTAGCCTCTGTGGATCATCCACACGAAGCTCCCGTCTGATCAGCTCCTCACGAATGCTAGTTCATGATTTCACCCTTTTGATGGCAGATGTTGATCGAACTCCTTCGATCGATGTGTGCCGACTTCTTGGATGCTCCAGATCATCTGCACAGTTGTTTGAGAGGCTGATGGATCTCTCCCTGAAATTTGGTGGACTCATGACACTCGTGGCACACTAATCTCACTTCCCGAACCCTAGGTAGAAACCCTAGGGTACACACCAAAAACCCTGCGCCCAATTTTCTCTCTTTTCTTTCTTTTTCTCTCGGAAGGTTTTAGACCTTCACCTTGCACAGAAGCCTTCCTCACACCCCAAAATTTCTCTCCTAAAATTTCTATGCACGTCCCACCTTTCTCCTCTTTTTAAAACAACGTCGAACGTGTCTTATCCGCGTGAGAGGATAAAGACAAGAGGTTACACATTTGAATTCAAATCAAATTTGAATTCAAACGAAAACCAACTTATCCCTATTCTTTTGGGCGTGAGAAGAGAAGGGGTGTGGCTCTTTGTGCATGGAAAAATGTTTCACGAGAAACCTTTTCTCGTGTAAGTAATGTGGCGCACAAAATGGATAAGGATGAAAGGGCAAGTGATAAGTTATCCATTCAAATTCAAACATGCTTTGAATTTGAATGGCTAACTAATTATTTTATCCATCCATATGGTGCACAAATGAGGACGTGGGGAAGGGTTTTGCATGAGAAAAATTTCACGAGAAGTTTCTTCTCGTGAATACAAATGGGTGCAAGGAAGTTGGGTGTCGCAGGAAATTTAAAACAAGGTGGTTTGATTCAAATTGAGCCAACCTAGTTTAAAATAGGTTAAGCACAATTAGACCAGATTAAACCCAACATAATTAGACTTAATTAAGCTCGATAAAATCCTAATCAAATTAGGAATTCACTAAACCTAACCCCTGATCAAATCAGGGACTAAACCACCTTAGCGATTAGGTCAACATTTAACCTAATCAGGTCAATCCAAACTGAATCCAATTCAATTGGACTTGATCCAAAAATAATTACTCAATCAAATTGAGTTAATTAGTGATTAAATCATTAATTAAACCTCTCATAAATATTGAGTCCAAATCTGATGGGCAATCAGGCATCAGAGACCATCGATATAAAACCCTGATCAAAAAGTTTAAATTTTAAATTCAAAATTTGAAATTCAAAATTTTGACCCCGGTATCCAAAATGTGTGGAACTCATGATTAGAGAATCCTAATTCTCAATCATAGAGTCCCAGATAGATAAGACTCATAATCAGCCATCAGATCAGAAAGGAACCTCTAATGTGTGTGACCCCGCAGGTTCGAACCTAAATCGGTAGCACAGGAACCAATTCCTGTACTAATCGAAGTGACCATCTTGCAATGGTACCCGATGACCGGATAGGTCGAATAATCACAATCGCAATATTCAGAACCTACGTGAATATGGTTACCGTATAATTCATCCCTTTTGACCCCTGTGTTTAGGACGACTCAGGATTAAACTGTCAACCCTGATGATATCATCCGAATCGTGCTCAAATCAATTAGTCCTGTGACTCCTCACTAGAACTACCCTGGCCAAGGTTTTGCTAAATTGAAACACGACTGTACACAGCTCCTAAACTGGAGTGGTCAATTCCATCTTGACACACGCACCGACAAGTCAAGTACTTGACTACACCCAGCAACCTTCCGTCACTGAATTAGAAATTTAGGTAGTTCAGTGCCTAAGTGCAGTGAGTTGCTTGCAAGTCACCGTGGTGGTCTCAGGTCGGAGGGACATTTATATCCATATCCCATCGGAGCAAATCTTGATAGCAGAAATAGCTCCGGAGTTGGTCACGTTCAGTGCAGATGTACCATTACATCTCATCTGTATGCCATACCAGTGTCTCCATACTCTTTGGTTATGAGGACAACCAACCCATATGGCACACAACGACCTATGCTCGATAAATGTTGTCATCCTTGGTAACAACGTATCATTTGGTCGCGAACATGTTTAAGGACTAAGCGACAAATCCTCCTTTGTCGAGTCTAAATAGTCCTAAGGACTTCACCACAACACAGGAGTTCATTAGAAGATGAAACATTTGTGATGAAAAAATACCAAAATAACTTTTATTTATTTATAATTTATGTACTAATACAAAAAGGAGCACAACCGTCAACAGGCTGACGATTGGCTTTGGGACACTATTCCCAACAGTTTTTAAGCCAACTTTTCAGCCTGGGCTATTTTTGTCGGTCGCTTTAACTGTGATCATTTTGCCAATGCATCACCCTCCCAAAGTCCTTATCTATGGGAAGCCTTATTTTAGATAGGTGTTCTCTCATGCCTTCGGTGCTTCACCAATCTATTGAAGGAAAAACCACCTTTTTCCTTTATAGGATCTTCCAGATTTCATCAAATCTGGGACGGAATAATTTTAAAAAAAATTATCCTATATTTATTTCAGATCTAAGTCTCTAGATCTAATCTTCATATCTGATATTAAGTCTAAAATAAATCTAAGAGGGATGAGGAAACAAGTAATACCTCAAGAGTAATTCGATTACCTTGTAGATGATCTCAGCACAGCCTAAGGTTCTGATGTAGCCACGCAACTGCCTGGCCTCTACCGGTATCCACTCGAGCAGGACCTGGAACATCTTCTCCTTGAAAATCTATGCTCCAAAAATCAAATCTCTATCTGATTTGGAAGTACTTCAGAACTCCTTCTAAAGTTGGAGCAGCAGCTTGTCGAAGATGTCCTGCAGCCTTCCTGTTCCAGGCATCACCATGCCTTGGACCTTTGTCAGATGGACGTCCAACTCCTTGAACGTGAAGAGGGGAGGGAGGAGAGCAGGGAGAATATGGAGAAGAGGAGAGGATTCTCATTTTGGCTGGGTATTGAGCAGAAACTTGCAAACCCTAGGCGTAGACAGGGATTTTATAGACCCTGTATGCTGTGCAGTGCCACATCATTCGACCAATCAGAAAATTTTAATAAATTCTGAAAAAATTTTGATTTAGAGTGATATCATCTGATCACATCAGATAAGAACCCCCACCCTCTCTCCTATGTTGGTGCCAACTTTGGATAAGCACAAGCAAGGTGGCGCTAAAGAGTCCATGTTTATCAGGACTCTTTCATTCTTATCCATTTGGGGCGCCCACTTTAATTCAATTGGGCTCACGCCATAATCTGATTATGGCACCCAATTTGATGTGGTTTAGGCATGTAGATACTCCACAAAAATTTTTCAATGAGCTCTCTTCAGTTTGAGATCCATATGTCAACATTTGACAGATGTCCTAAAATGAAATTGACAGGAGACAGGAATTAGCAGGTGCTTATCTTAAATTCATCTCATGAATTAAGATAAATCTTTTTTGAATTGGACAAGCTTCATTTAGACTGAGAGAAATCTTTTCAAGGTTCTCTGGATGAGTCAAATCACATTTGACTCAGTAGAGACAGAAAAGATACACGAGGAGAAAGTTAGGCTCAATCGTGTGCTAGCATGATTTTCTTGAACCTAATTGGATCTTATCCAAATCAATTGGGTTAGCCCAATTGATGACATCCAGACCCTAACCCTTGTTAGTGTGACCTAGTTAGGTTCAATTCTGTATGGTAATGAGACATGTCGTGATCTCATCATCGACATCATCGAAACTCCTTTCGATGGATCAGAACTCTTCTGATTCAGACAATTAGAATGATTAATCATCAATATCATTCTAATTGCTCCCAAAATCTACTAGTGACATCTAGCAGTATATGGTGGCAACCCATCAGAACTGAAGACGAACCTCTCGGTGCAGCTACCTGTGTGATTGAGTTCCTCTATCATGAGTTTCGACTGAATTAGGGTTAAGATGAACTCATCAAACCCAACATCAGTCATATGAATCAATCGATCGATTCGAGTCTGATGTGAAACCCCAATGAAAAACTTTTTTTCCATTATTTCACTCTGCCATGGCCATGGGCTTAAAGACTCGATCTTTCGATCATCATAGGACTACTCCTCTCATTTACCGAGGTTGATATATCCCATCTTGGTGCGACCTAGTTCCTACAATGAATATGCTACAGCCAACATACACTTCAGGATTTTGAATGGCTAGGAGATCGAGTTATGGTGTAGTCAAATTATAACACACTCAAGGTGAACTGTCGATGCACCTCAGATCAAAGAACTAGACACACAACTGCAGCATCGAGCTAGTCATCGACGAGAAGGTAGACTTCCTTATGACTGCTCGAGGTGGTCACGCTCAGTACTCTCATTCTCAATGAATACCTATACTCTCGCTCCGATGTCTCCACACCGTAGATTCAAGACACATCTACCCTAAGGAAGCGATTGTACACCAACCTTCCGGATCGATCACCATTCTTGTGATGATCCTATGGTCAGGAGCTGTTTATGAGTTAGTTATGTAAATTCATGCCTTAAATTTTTAATTCTTAAAAATATGAATTGACATTCCTACTAACTCAAAGGATGTATCACAGACACAATGTACACAATGTGATAGAAGAATAACCTATTTATTGATTTATAATCAAAATTATAAATTTATCCTTAGATTTGTACAGGAATGTGTCAACCAATCTGGCATCTAGGGCACACATCTAACAAACTTCCACTTGACCTAATGCCAATTGGCTACATATCTAAGTCCCATCTTCTCAAGGTGGGCTTCGATCTTTTGCTGGCCCAATGGCTTAGTCAACAGATCTGCCACATTGTCTGTAGAGTCGACTCTCTTGACCTCGACATAATCCTTTTCGAGGTAATCACGGATCAGATGGAATCACTGCTCGATGTATTAAGACTTCTGGTGAGACCTTGACTCCTTAGCTAGGGCTATGGCGCCATTATTGTCATAGTAAAGAGGTATGGCATTCGATGACATCACTCCAAGCTTTACGGCAAACTTCTTGTACCAGAATGCCTCCTTCGCAGCTTCCAATGCAGCAATGTACTCTGCCTCCATGGTGGAATCAGCAATCACCGTCTGTTTGGAACTCTTCCAGCTAACTGCACCACTATTGTAAATGAACAAACTCTCAGATGTCGACTTTCGATCATCTATATCAGACATAAAGTCTGAGTCTGTATATCTCTGAATCTGGAGTTCTCCATTCTCAAAGACTAGAAACATATCCTTAGTCCTTCTCAAGTACTTAAGGATACATTTCACAGAAGTCCAGTGCTCTTCATCTGGATTTGACTGATATCTGCTTATGACACTCACAGCATGGGCTATATCAGGTCGTGTACATAGCATGGCATACATGAGGCTCCCTATTGTCGAAGCATAAGAGATCTTGCTCATGCGTTCAATCTCCTCAGGTGTGCTAGGGCACATCTTCTTGGAGAGATGAATGCCATGTCTAAAAGGTAATAAACCTCTTTTGGAGTTTTCCATGCTAAACCTTTTTAGCACCTCCTCTATGTACATCTTCTGTGAAAGTCCGAGCATCCTATTTGGTCTATCTCTATAGACCTTAATACCCAGTATAAAGGATGCCTCTCCTAGATCTTTCATAGAGAACTCCTTAGACAACCATACCTTGACTGAAGTCAATATGAGAATGTCATTCCCAATTAGGAGGATGTCATCAATGTACAATACGAAGAAGACAACCGTGCTCCCACTGACCTTTTTGAACACACATGGTTCCTCCTCATTCTTGATGAAATCAAACATTTTGATCACATCATTGAAACGAGTATTCCAGCTCCGAGATGCTTGCTTAAGTCCATAAATGGACCTTTGCAGTTTGCAGACCTTGTGATCATCATCACTGGATGTAAAATCAAGTGGCTGTTCCATATAGATATCTTCCTCAAGATGTCCATTTAAGAATGCCGTTTTCACATCCATCTGCCATATTTCATAATCAAAATAGGCTACAACAGCAAGCAATGTGTGGATGGATTTTAGCATGGCTACAGATGAGAAGGTATCCTGATAGTCAATACCTTCGCGCTGACTATAACCTTTCACTATGAGCCTAGCCTTGAATGTCTCCACATTTTCATCTGCACTTATCTTTCTCTTGAAGATCCATTTACACCCAATAGATACAATACCTTCAGGTGGATCTACCAAGGTCCAGACTTGGTTTGAGTGCATCGAGTCAATTTCTGATCTTATTGCCTCTAACCATTTTTCGAAGTCGATATCTGATATCGCCTCGTCATAGGTCTTGGGATCATCACCATGAACCCCATTTTTCATGAGGAATATTTTCTCTATATCCTCTTATGTGGTACCTAAGTATCTTTCAGGAGGATGGAAAATCCTAGTCGATCTACGAGGTGGAAGAGGTTGTGTTAGGACTGGTTTTGATTTATTTGGTTTCTCAGGTTCTTTAGCTCGTTGCTTTTGGGAGACATTCTCCTTGAGCTTAATTATTCTTTCAATGCCACCATCTTGAATAAACTATTTTTCAAAGAAAATAGTATTTCGACTCACAATCGCATTGTGATCTTTCGAAATATAAAAATAGTATCCTAATAACTCTTTAGGATATCCTATGAACCGAGCTCTAAAAGACCTGAACTCTAACTTGTCCGTCTGCTATCTCTTGACATGAGCCGGATAACCCCAAATTCTGAGATGATTCAGACTTGGCTTCTTACTATGCCATATCTCATACGGTGTGGTAGGAACGATTTTAGATGGAACCCTATTCAATATATAAATTGCTGTCATGAGACAATGTCTCCAAAAAAATTTAGGGAGGTCCGTGAAGCTCATCATGGAACGAACCATATCTAATAGGGTCCGATTTCTCCATTCTGAAATCCCGCTGAGTTGAGGCATTCCAAGTGGAGTCCATTGAGAGACTATACCATTGTCCTTAAGATAGTCTAAAAATTTCTGACTAAGATATTCACCTCCTTGATCTGATCGAAGAACCTTAATGGGCTTTTCTGTTTATTTTTCTACCTCATGTCTGAATTCTTTGAACCTTTCAAAAGCTTCAATCTTGTGTTTTATTAAAAACACATATCCGTACCTAGACATATCATCGGTAAAGGTAATGAAGTAGACGTAGTTGCCTCTAGCCGGTACATCAAATGGGCCGCAGACATCCGTATGTACTAGGGCAAGTAGGTCTGTGGCCCTTTCCCCATGTCCCACAAAAGAGAGCTTGGTCATTTTGCCTTGAAGGCATGATTCACAAACTGGATATGACTTAAAAGTCAACGGACTCAATAGTCCGAATTTCTCCAATTTGTTAACCCTGTCTTCCGCTATATAACCTAGCCTTAGGTGCCACAGATACCTATTATTTAGACTATCTCTAGGCTTTTTAATTCCTATGGCATTCACATTTTGCTCAATATTAAATACAGATACATCAATATGTAGCTGATAGAGATTGTTAATAAGAAAACCATCTGCAACTTTATTATTTTTATAAAATATGTTACAATGGTCCTTATAAAAGCTAATCACATAGCCTTCTTGTGCTAAACATGAACAGAAATCAAATTCCTGCTTACTGCAGGCACATAATAACAATCTCTAAGAAATAAATCTAATCCTAACAGTAATTGCAGAGGGTAGGTTCCCACGGCCATAGCGATAATTCTTGCTCCGTTCCCAATGCGTAGGATCATCTCTCCATCCCTCAGCCTCCTGCTCTCCTCAAGATCCTGTATAGAAGTTTACAAATGAGCACTAGAACCAGAGTCAAGCACCCAACTGGATGCAGAAAAAATCGTAAGGTTAGATTCTAAAATGAGCATACTTCCAGAAGGACCATCCTTCTTGTTCTTCAGGGTGGCCAGGTACTGAGGACAGTTTCACTTCCAATGGTCGTCTGATTGGCAGTGGAAATATTTTTTCTTATCAGCAGCCTTCTTCTTCGGTTCTGTCTTCTTCTTGCCATCCACCTTCTACTTCTTCACAGACTTTTTTTTCTTTCCAAAAGATTTTCTCTTGAAAGAAGCCCGCTCCACAGTAAGAACTGAGCCTTTTGAGCCCTTCATGGAAAGCTCAGCCGTAACCAGCATGTTCATTAACTCGACCAAAGTACACTGCATCTTATGCATATGAAAGTTCATGATGAACTGACTATATGCATCAGACAAGGACTGAAGGATCATATCAATCTAAAAATCCTTGTCTAAGATGATACCGAGCTTCTCAAGCTCCTCAAGATCCTTGATCATTGTCAAACAATGATCTTGGACTGACTGCCCATCATGCATCTTGGCCTTAAAAAGTCTTTGACAGACTTGATACTTGGCCGCGCGACTCTGTTCACCAAACAACTCTTGTAGGTGAGCCAACATTTGGTGGGTAGTCAAAATATTCTCATGCTGACATTGTAAGTCATCAGACATTGCACCCAACATGTAGTACCTTGCTTTGTTATCATCATCCATCCATTTTTTCAGAGACACTCTCTGTTCAGCAGTCGGATGTGCTGGCATGGCAGGTGGGTCCTGGTCCAAGACATGAGTCAATTTTTTGAAATCTAGAATAATTCTGTAGTTCCTCAATCAGTCCTTGAAATTGGGTCCAGTCAATCTGTGGGTGTCTAGTATTTTGGTCAGGAGGTTTGAGGCAGACATATTTCCTATAGAGAGTCAAAAGTTTCTAGTTAGATTTTATAATCAGACTTAACCAATTTGTTTAGGGGTTTCATTTTTAAACAAATTAGGCTCCCACTATTTTCTCAGATCCCTACACTCCTTAGGTAGAGATGTGAAAATCTTCGTGATCAGTGATTTCTAATGGATGGTGCGGTCTCACCGACTGGCTCATCACCTCACCTAACAGTTATTGGTGATGGATCAACCAATGAGTAGATAATTCCTGTCCAATGATTCTCTAATCATGGTGCACCCAAAACTTGATATCTAATTCATGAAGCTCACCATATCCAAAATATTGCTCCAATCCTTAGTTAAGCTAAACCCACCATTTGTACGAACTAGATTCCTGATTGGGTCCCTTACCGTATTTGAAATATTGAGCCCAACCCATCTTCTAATTCTTAGCATCCAATGCCTAATGGACATGGTTGCGTCTTTCTGGTGCAACTGAGCCACTGTAACCAGCCGAGAACAATCAACCCCCGGGAAGAGCCTGCACATCCACAATGGTGGAAGACCTAGACTTAATATTTTCTTAGGAAGATTTGATTTTGGTCTCATTAAACTTGACTTGACATAGTCATAACAATTATGACTAATCTAGTGGCATGAGTTAGCTCGAATTGCTAGCCACCTCTAATCAGAACTGAGTCGACACATATGGCCAGGTAAGTGAGACTGGTGGGAGGGATATGCCAGTAACTCGACAAGAACATATTCGAGTCGAGTAGCTCTCAATTAAAAATTAGTCGGTCGCATCTGCCCAACTTACCTTAGACACCAAATTATCGAACCAGAACTAATTGGGTTAGCCTACAATCCAGGCTCTAACCTCTGAGCCAAATTAGGTCTTAACTTGATCGAGTCACATCTAAATGTGATTCGATCTTGATCCAGACTTAATCCTATTAGGCTAGTCAATTATTAGCTTTCATGATTCCATCTAACCAACTCTTGATTCAGTTTGATCAACCGCTAGATCTAATTGAGCTACCCAAGTCCGAACCTAATTTTATGAAAATATGTTAGATCTGAAATTCTCAATTTTAGACCTAACTTAATTTCATAAGCTTAATTTATTAATTAAGTTTGGGTTCATAAACAAAGTATGTAAAATAAATTCTAGGATTTCAGGATCTAGAGTTTTGCAGAAAAATAAGTTTTGATTTCTGATTAAGGATGGATGCGCGGCACCCCTATACGTCATATGAACACCCCATTGAATGGGAAGAGAGAATCTTAAAACTCTACTTCATTCTTATGATCGGACGGCCATGAGGAACACCTTAATCAGAAATATAAATTTAACTACAAAACTAGTTAGATCTAAATTAACATATCACATATACAATTTAAGATCTAACTAATACATGCTTTGCATACATCTCATGCATCAAAATCAATATAATTAACATGCTTTCAGATCTGATAAATCACATGTAATATCTAAAAAATAAAATTTAAATTGAACTATTCAAAATTAAATCTATTCTAGATAAGTTACTGGAATAATTCTACAACTAGTCTAGGCATGCAACAGATCAATTTTATGAAAAAATTAAAATTTTATTTTTTATTTTTTGATCTGATTATAATAATTATAATATCAAAAAAATAAATAATAAATTAAATTTAATTCATATTTTAATCTCATTAAAATATAAAACTTAAGACTGTTCATGGATTCAATTAATCCTAGTCTAGTCATGCATCTCATGCATGTTAGATCTTCTTAGATTTAATTTTAAATATTTTGATTTCAGATCTTATCATATCTGATGTGACATCTAAAATCTTTTAAATATTAGATAAATAAATATAAAAATTAGATCTAAATTAGATCTGAGGTAGAGCCAAAAACTTAATTCTGATACTAGTTGAAGGAAAAATCACCTTTTTCCATTGTAGGATCTTCCAGATTTCATCAAATCTGGGATGAAATAATTTTTAAAAAAATTTATCCTATATTTATTTTAGATCTAAGTCTCTAGATCTAATCTTCATATCTAATATTAAATCTAAAATAAATCTAAAAAGGATGAGAAAATAAGTAATACCTCAAGAGTAATCTAATTACCCTGTAGATAATCTCAGCACAGCCCGAGGTTCTGATGTAGCCACGCAAGTGCCTGGACTCTACCAGTATCCACTCAGATAAGACCTAGAACATCTTCTCCTCATGAATCTACACTCCAAAAATTAGGTCTCTATCTGATTTGGAAGTACTTCAGAACTCCTTTTGAAGTTGGAGCAGCAGCCTGTCGAAGATGTCCTGTAGCCTTCCTGTTCCAGGCGTCACCACGCCTTGGACTTTTGCCAGATGAACATCCAACTCCTTGGATGTGAAGAGAGGAGGGAGGAGAGTAGGGAGGACATAGAGAAGAGGAGAGGATTCTTGTTTTGGCTGGGTATTGAGTAAAAACTTGCAAACCCTAGGTGCAGACAGAGATTTTATAGACCCTGTATGCTGTGCAGTGCCATATCATTCGACCAATCAAAAAATTCTAATAAATTTTGAAAAAATTTTGATTGATGGAGTGATGTCATCTGATCACATCAGATAGGAACCCCTACCCTCTCTCCTATGTTGGCACCAACTTTGGATAAGCACAAGCAAAGTGGCGCCAAAGAGTCTATGTTTATCAGGACTCTTTCATTCTTATCCATTTGGGGCACCCACTTTAATCTAATTGGGCTCATGCCATAATCTAATTATGGTACCCAATTTAATGTGATTTAGATATATGGATACCTTACAAAAATCCTCCAATGAGCTCTCTTCAGTTTAAGACCCATATGTCAACATTTGACAGCTGTCCTAAAATAAAATTTGCAGGTGACAGGAATTAGCAGGTGCTTGTCTTAAATTCATCTCATGAATTAAGATAAGCCTTTTCTGAACTAGACAAGCTTCATTTAGACTGAGAAAAATCTTTTCAAGGTTCTTTGGATGAGTCAAATCATATTTGGCTCAGTAGAGACAGAAAAGATTATACGAGGAGAAAGTTAGGCTCAATCGTGTGCTAGCACGATTTTCTTAAACCTAATTGGATCTTATCCAAATCAATTGGGTTAGCTCAATTGATGACATCCAGACCCTAACCCTTGTTAGTGTGATCCAGTTAGGTTCAATTCTGTATGGTAATGAGACATGTCGTGATCTCATCATCGACATCATTGAAACTCCTTTCGATGGATCAGAACTCTTCTAATTCAGACAATTAGAATGATCGATCATCAATATCATTCTAATTGCTCTCAAAATTCACCAGTAACACCTAGCAGTATATGGTGGCAACCCATCAGAACTGAAGATGAACATCTCGGTGCAGCTACCTGTGTGATTGAGTTCCTCTATCATGAGTTCCGACTGAATTAGGGTTAAGGTAAACTCGTCAAACTCAACATCAGTCATATGAATCAATCGATCGATTCGAGTTCGATGTAAAATTTCAATGAAAATTTTTTTTTCCATTATTTCACTATGCCATGGCAATGGGCTTAAGGACTCGATCTTTCGATCATCATAGGACTACTCCTCTCATTTACCGAGGTTGATAGATCCCATCTTGGTGCGACCTAGTTTCTACAATGAATATGCTATAGCCAACATACACTTTAGGATTTTGAATGGCTAGGAGATCGAGTTATGATGTAGTCAAACTATAACACACTCAAGGTGAACTATCGATGCACCTCAGGTCAAAGAACTAGACACACAACTGCAACATCGAGCTAGTCATCGACGAGAAGGTAGACTTCCTTATGACTGCTCGAGATGGTCACGCTCAGTACTCTCATTCTCAACAAATACCTGTACTCTCACTCCGATGTCTCCACACCGTAGATTCGAGACACATCTATCCTAAGAAAGCAATCGTACACCAACCTTCCGGATCGATCACCATCCTCGTGATGATCCTATGGTCAGGAGTTGTTTATGAGTTAGTTATGTAAATTCATACCTTAAATTTTTAACTCTTAAAAATATGAATTGACATTCTTACTAACTCAAAGGATGTATCACAGACACAATGTACACAATGTGATAGAAGAATAACCTATTTATTGATTTATAGTCAAAATTATAAATTTATCCTTAGATTTGTACAGAAATGTGTTAGCCAATCTGACATCTAGGGCACACATCTAATATCTATACGTTGAAGTTGCAATGCCTAGGCCGGGGCACTTTTGAGAGGTTGGTATGTTGATTTAGTCGTTAGCATCTATGCATATCCGATCACCTTTTGTCATATCCAGAGTTACACCGAACACCTTTCTTCTGTTCTCCTTTTTCCCTTGGAAGCTGAGCCTTCATGCTGATGGGATGTGTACCCTAGGCATTTTATGTTGGGCATTTTTCAAGGGCGATGATGTATTGAAAGGAATAACTGGCGCTTTGACTTCTGATGGTATGGCCTTCGAGCCTCTCCTTCAATGACACGTCTCCCACAATCAGTGGGGTGGTTGGAGGTGATAAGGGCATGACTCCTCTATAAGAGGAGCCCCTTTGCCTCTTGAGGTCGAGATCGTTCGACTGTCCTTTCAAGATATTTTTCTTCTGGTTGTCTGAGTGCTACTACTGCTTGCTCTCGTCTGATGTGGCCTTCTTGCCTCCTTGTAAAGAGAAGGTCCATCTCAAAGGAGTGTGCTAGAGGGGAGCATGTTGGGTAGTGCCTTTGTTTGATATGGAAGGTGTTGGAAACTTCTACGGTCCTGCTTGGCAAGTCATGATGTTGGCCGTTGGGACTGCTCTTGGTATTGTTCCCTGAGAGGGCCTCAAACCTCTCTAGAGGGTAGTTTGACTCCCCTCAGGTGGTTTCAGTGTGGCCTTCTGGACCTCCTTGGAGGTTTGTCATGAAAACTAAAGCATCTTCGAGGACTGTGAAGCCGACACCATCGAGTCCTACAATTTTCACCAGGCCAACCTCGTGTAAGGCTTAGATGGTGGCCGCGCTTGTGGTCTTTCTTGTCTTATTGTTATAGGCTTCATCCGATCGAAATTTTCTTATAATCAAATCTTTTCTTCAATAAAATATTCCTTCACTTTTTTATTTGCATCTTGTGTGATTGTTCCAATATTGTCTTACAAGGTTCCTTTGAGATGTCATCTAATGTCGAACCAAGGTTACTTGCGGCCCCTGCTTGGATCGTCCTTAGATGAGGGGTCATGTGAGGTTCTTAGTGTCACTCTGTTGATGGATCTCAGTTCATTTGGACTCTATGATTGGATTTTGCGATAGGAAGAATAGTATTATTGAAGATAAAGGCACAAGGAATTGCATTGCTAGCTTACTAGCAATATACTCGAAATCTTTCAGAGTATCGGACCTGTAGAAGCTAGATGTCACTAAGAGTTGCTAACGTGTAGGCTCTAGGTCTATCTACTTCTATTAGCTGACATGGTACTTCTCAGTTTGGGGTTCTACCACTGTGTTCAACAGATTGAGGTGCTCTAGCCTGTTTGAGCGTAGGATCTTTGGGTCGAGAGATGTCGACTGCGGTGTGAGCTCTATAGTAATTAGTTGCCCATAGCCAGATGACTCTGTCCTGCCCCGAACTCTTGCTTCAATGATTTGTGGTGGAAGTTGGGCTCCAACTCGTCTGACGAAGTGATGGTTCGCTATGGTCGAGAGTTTTCTTCATCCCAATGTTGTTGAGGATGCCTGCACTCATAGAATGGAGTTCTTCACACCTTTTCATACTGAATACCAATGGTTTCAGAGCATATTGCTCGATCTTCCATATTCCCTACTCCATTTGCCACCGATGGATCCCAAGGTCGTGTTCATGGTTTCGATCATTGGGTCGCTGCCGAGGTTGTTGCCCAGTGCTTCAGCATCGGTCCAGCGTGATCCTCCTTTGAGGTCTTTGTTCTGACTGTTGAGGTATCCGTAGTGGGTGAGGTCTCCGAAATTGCCTTCTAGCCGATGACACTTCATGGTGTCATTGCCATGGTGGAAGCGATAGTACTTTTCTCTGTCCTTCTTGCTCTCTCACCTTCGGGGGCCAATGTGTAGAGTCTTTGCCACCGATCTTCATGAGGATCTAAATGTGCAGGTTAGAGGAAGGGACATGGTGGTGGAAGTATTGTGGAGGATTCTTCATCCTCCACTCCTTTCATGGTTTTGTTGGGCGATTCTCTCCTCCTCGCTTTGAAGCTCTATGGACATTGCCGTGGGGCTTCTTTCTATCACCGTTCTTCCTCCCTTCTTCTTTCTGAAGTCGGACTTCATCCTCCTCGACCTGAGCATCTCTTTGTGCTCAGGTTGTGAGGTTGGTGTTGTCCCCTAGAAAGTTCTCATTGAGGGAGAAAACTGGGTGCTCATCCCCGAGTCCTTGCTTCATTATCTGCGTAGTGTTAGGTTCATTAAAGGCATGGACTTTTGAGGTGGCGGTGTTAAAGTACGTCGAATATTATTTTTAGCAACACTTCTTCTCTTTAGATGGTGGAGAAGATACTATCACTATTCTTGGCTATGGCCTCTGGCTGTCGAAGTATATCATTGGTCGATTTCTCGATCGTTTGAGGAAGTGGGTTGACCATTGCAAGAGGCTGGAGAATCAGACTCTCACATTCTTCCCAAGAGTCATTAGGAAGGAGTTACCAAAGAGGGAGTTGGGCGCCCCTGTGGCATCACAAGAGTCTTATGGCTCTTCTTGGGGTAAACCGACAGATTTGTCTCACCATTGTTGATGAATTTGGTCTGCGTAGTATTCGAATGGTCGTTTTCATAGAATTCCAAGGACATCATGCATTCGATGTGGCATATCCTGGTAGTAATGGTTTGTAGGGACAGGCGACTCGGATCTCTGACTATAGATTAGAGCGATGTTTAAGACCACTCACTTGGCGACACCTGTCACTTGATCAATGGGAGTGGTTAGGAGAGTTTAATCTTGGCTCCCCTTATAAAGGAAACTTCATCACCTTTGGGTTGAGATTCGTTGGTGGTCTTCCATGGCATGATGGTGCTATTCTACCACTGTTGAAAGATAGTGGGCATCCTCTTTGCAACTAGGAAAGTTTGTGTTTCTAATCGAGCTGCTGCTAGGTGCCCTGGTGAAAGTCATTGTAGCAAAAGCTTGGGCTTGGCATGGGAGGCATTAGGAATCCTTCATCACCTCGGTGAGGGAATCGAGTTGGCGGTCATCGATTACTTATGCATCACACTCGATCAAGGGGTCTTCAATCTCTCCATGGGGCTGATCCTCCTCGGTGAGGTTCTTCTCTAGTAGCCTTTGGTAGAGCATCTAGGAGGCGGACATATCTCTAAGAAGGGCGTTCACCATGCTACCGAAGTGCCCTTCAAGGAGGCTACAACTCTCACCAACACAATGCCTTGCACAAATATTTCTAGTTACTCTGGGTGTAGCTCGAGTCCATTTTCATAGCTGGAAATCGAAGACACCGATGTAGCTCTCTTTTTTAGCTTTCCTTTGTTGTTGTTGTTATCTCTATAATGATAACTCTATTCTTGATGGGAAAACTTCTCTTGTGCCTTTTCTTTGAGCTCCATGCAGTGATTGTCACGATCAATCTCTCTAGCAGGCATGGGGAGTTGTCGAGTGGAGGTCGGTGATGCGATTGCTCGCTTTGCTTGTGGGCGAAGCATCAGACCGAAGTCGATGACAATTCTTCTCTCCTTTAGCTGATGTGGGAGAATATTGGTCCGAAGTTGACAATGCGCTTACCCGATTCATCTACAGGCAAGAAGGGGTATCGGACTGAAGTCGGTGATGATTCCTCTCTTACAGCATTCGAAGAGATCCAGTCTTGCGGGACCGTCGATAGGGTGCGATCGCTGGAGTATCATTCGACATATCGTTGCATTTCCTCTAGCACTTGCTCCCTTATGGGCCCATGCCAAGAGATTGGTGCGATCTTCTGCGTGAGCCCCGTCGAGGGGATGATGAGACATTCATGCCGGAAGCTTTATCTCAGAGCCAGCACGACGACAATGTCCCAAACTAATGCATGTATTGTCCTGCTTGAGATTTTTTTTTTTGTATTAAGAGAGTGGTGGTTGGGTGTTGAGGATGGAGCCATCATTCTATCAATGGCTGACCTCTCGGAATTCATCATTTAGGTGTTTCGGTGGCCAAGCCTCTCTCTTGAGTCTGTCTTTCCATCGAAATAGTGCTGGCTTGAGGCGGAGTCCTCCTCGAGGGGAGGCTCTGGAGTCGGTCTGGCCAACTACTCCCTCTTAAGATTTGAGGATGTTTAGGCGAGCGGTGCGGAGTTAGCTTGGTCGGCCAGAACCATCAATGCAAAACTTGAGCTGTGCTCACACGTCGGTGCCCTCATTCGTGCCCATCTGGGTACAGGCCTAGAGGCTTCGTTGGGACGGGGTTATGTGGGGAGCATAGATCCTCACAGCACTATTCTACTGTGACTATTATGCAACAGCTACAAATTCTCAGACTTGCTCTGCCACGGTGCTTGGCTTTGATGATCGGTGGTGGACTGCTAGGGGTGATTCCTCCATCAAGAGTGTCACATAGGGATGACTGCTGGCATGGCATTGTAGTCTTTGGACTTGGTCTTCACCATCTTTCTTCAAAAAGATGGGGAAGGCCGCCCTCCTAGCGCAAATCTTTTGCTGCACCTCTTCGATTGGGTGGTGACACTGCGAGAGTAGTTGGACAGAATGGTGCTGGCTCCCATCGAGCTGGAGTAATCGATCTACGATCGGAGCATCATGAACCCACAAGGAAAGTCCAAAAATACTGGAGAAAATGGTGGGGGTTCTCCGGTGAGGGACTCTCTGATGGTTAAGTCAGTATTGATTGAAAAAAGAGAACAGTGAAGAAATATAAAGTTAGAGAGAATAGAGTTCAGAGTCCTCCCTGTCTTTCTCTGAGAGGAGAGAATCCTCCCTCCTTTCTCCTTTTTCCCAAGCTTCTGATCTCCTTTTGTTCGAGAGGGTCTGTCAGATGGTTGGCGTTTGTCAAAGTTAAGATTGTGGTTGTTAGAGCCAGGATGGTGGGCGTCTTGTAGTTCGAAGGAGCGGTGGATGTCCGCAGGCTATTGTAGAGCCTGTCGCCCATGAGACTCGTGTGTCGGAAGTCCCAAAGAGTGTTCACCTCACGGACGACTTGCAGAGAATTGAAGCAGGAAAAAATGGGGTTGGCGAGGCATCGTCGAATAGTCCTAGATAGGTTGCCGACCTATCGCAAGTGGTTGGTTAGGCCCCGACGTTTGTGGTGTCGTTCGGGCCATGTGATGTTGCTCCAATCACATGTCTTGGTTGCCCACTTCACGATGCCGGATGTCTGCCACGTCTGTGTTAGTAGATATGTCATCAGATGGACAAAATAAGGTCCAACATAACCCATCTTTAATTATAAAAAGAATTGCACTAGTAAGGAAATTATAAGGAAATTGCTATACTTTGTTTTTGAACGATTGGAAGGCACCATACTGACATGGAGGTGGTGGGATTACTTTTTCTTTTGACTGTAAAAGGAGGAAGAAAGATTTGATTTACTATTTGTCTAGCAGAAAGATATTTGTACATAAGGTGAATGGGACCAGAGGATCAGGGCTGGAGGGTTGACTCAAACGGGACAAAGAAGTTCCCAAACTTATGGATATAGCATATCAATAAGTAGCTCAGACTGTCGTGCCCATGCATATGTCTACTTGCTCGTGGGCTGCTCTTCCCACCCAACAGCAGCATGCATACCCTCCACTAGAACGTGAGATTCTTGAGGACCTTCTCTATGGCATTTCAACCATCAACATGTTTCCGTCAGTCGACCTCTCAAAGCATAGTTGACTTCAGAAATAGAAAACACAGACGCCGAGTCTTTTATTGGAGTGATAATCCATTTGGCAAGCTTAGAGTTGACTAATGCTTCAAATCTATAGATGAATTTGTTGCACTCTTTCCATAGACACCATAGCCCACTTGCAATGATGGAGTCCAAGGCTAGGTTGGATGAGCCCTGAATATATAGTGGATGATCTCCAGCTATGACACAGGGAAACTATGCAGTCCGGAGTTTGGCATTGAGAGGGGCTTTTGCAGATGGAGTTCCAAAATGATTTGGAGTATACGCAAAAGAGTATCAAGCGATCAAGGGTTTCCTCCGCAGAAGAGCACGGAGGACATGTGATAGGACCATATAATCCTTTATTCTGATTGTTGTTGCAAGGATTTGTTGTTATAGCATAACCAATATTATAAATGTTGTAAGCATCTTTTCTGGAATGAGCAGTCTCCAAATGAAGGTGCCCGGGGATGAAGTTACGCCACCACGAGAAAGCAAGTGGTACCAATGTTTCATTGTGGAGATGTTTCAAGAGTTCCATTTCCAGTATCTGGTGTCGTTGTCTGTCGATAACTGAGTATTGGTGAGTAAAGGCATCAAAGATAGAAACTCTCTGTTGGTAGCAGGATTCAAAGGTGGTCTGAATTTTGAGATCCAGCTCGATGTAGTTATGAAGTCTGCTTTGGATCCTGCTTCTCTCAGCGTAAGATAAAATAGGTTTCAGAATTTCATAGCAAGTGTCGAAGCATCAATCCAAGGGTTGTGCCAGAAGAAAGTCTGTTGGCCCTTTGTTGACAATGGGTTTTGAGAGAAGTTGGAACCATTCAAATATTTGAATATGTTTCTCCTCACCATAGAAAATAATTTTAGTGAGAGAGAAGCAGATTCACCAGGTAACGTTCTTGAGAAGTACAAGGCGGAGGATTAACATCCACCAAGGACGATCACTACAGTGCTCAGGATCATTGCTGACATCAATAACTGCTATTTTTAATACTTAAAAGCATCGCAAAATTCACTCATGATGCTTTCGAAAGCATCAAAAATATGTTGGTAAGTGAAGTATGAAATTTTTTTTTTGCGATGCTTACGGAAAGCGTCGGTAACTCCCGATGTATAAAAAAAAGCATCGGTAATTGCCGACGCTTATTTGTATTGCTTATTGGAGAAGCTGTTGACGCTTTTTAAATGCATCGGTATGTTTACAACTTGCCAATGTTTTATCACGACGGAAAGCTGTGGCTAGCTGCCGACGCTTTGGTACTTACCAACGCAATAAAACATAGGTAAATTATCCAATAATAATGCTTTAAAGCACCGGCAATATTCTATTTTAATAAAAAAAATATTTAAAAATAATTTACTAATTTATACAAAATACATAAATTTGTCCAAAATTTTTAAGAAAATCAAATACCAACATAAAATCATAATAAACACTCCATATAATATAACAAAATCTTTTCATCATCATGGCTTCTCTTAACAATAAATATTTTTTTCATCTCCAGAAGCCAATTTTCAGCTTCCAAAAATTCTGTGGTCTCTTTGAAAGCCAGTATAGACAGCTTCTTAAATTCTACAATATTACTTCATTGCTCCCACTACTCTTTACATCCGTATGATGGTGGTGTTTATTGTTACACCTATCATTGTTGTAGTAATTGTTACTATAACTGCTCTTGCGATTATAGCATGCTAATTAATGTCTATATTATTTGGGCCATACTTGGTTCTTGTTGCTTTGTTTGGATATTTTTTGCATAATTAATAACTCTCTCTTGTTGAGAGGTGCTATCAATTTTCTGAGAAGTATTGTTATATCACTACAAGAATGTTCTTTATTAGCAACGGCTACCTGTTAGATGTATATCCTAGAAGTCAATATGGCTGACACATTGTAATAAATCTAGGATACAATTTTGTACTTAATTCATTGATTTGATCAATAAAGGACAAATTTTTTTTTCATTTAAGTGTAATGTGTCCTTGAATCGTTCATGAAATTAACATTTCGATACATATTTTCAAAGTATTGAGAATTAGAGACATGTATATAATTCCTAAATGCTCCTGATCATAGTATCATCATGAGGACGATGATCAATCCAGACAGATTGGTTCATAGATCACTTCCTTCAGAATAGATGAGTCTCTGGTCTACAGTGTAGAGACTCTGAGCTACGAGTACAGGTAGTTATTAGAGAACAACTAGTACTAAGTGTGACTATACGAGAGATCACTTGAATTTCTACTCGATTGTCAGTAACTGTCTTGATGCTGTAGTTATGTGAATGATCTTTTGATTTTCGATGGTATGACTACTCACAGTAAGGCTGCTGGAGTTTGACTGACACATAACAAGATTTCAATAAGTCCTTGTAGCTAGCGGATGTTGGCGACAGTTGGTCCACTGTAGAAGTAGGATGTGCATCCAGATGGAATCTATCGATCTTGATAGAGATGAGTTGTTCTATAAAATTTGAGAGGCTAAGTCCGAGAGTCTGTAGTCACAGCAGTGTGATTGATAGAAAAGATTTTTATGAGGATCATAATTGGATTTGAGCTGATCGAATCTCTCATATGACTGATGATGAGGTTTGACGATTTATCCATGACTTGTCATCTAGTCAGGACTCACGATAGAGGGACTAATTACATGTGAACTGCATCTTGAGGTTCTTTTTCGATTCGACTGGATTACTATTACATACTGCTAGGTACCACTGGTGGATGGTGAGAGCTCATTAGGGTTACTAAGGATCAACAATCCTTGATGAGTTAGAGTGGAATTGTTCCGACCCAATGAAAGGAGTTTCAATGATACTATGATAAAGATCATTATATATCTCACTACCAGATAGAATTGAACCTATGGGATCACATAACAAAGAGATTAGACTTGAAAAAGTAATTGAGTTTATGAAGTCTCAATTGGATTTAGAGAAATCCTATTGGATTCAGGGTAATATTGCTAGCACATAATTGATCCCAATTTTTTTTTTATATTTGAATTTTTTATTTGATAATATTAATTCAAATTTAATTATTTGCTAATAACCTAAATGAATTAGATTTATTGTGCTCCAATTATTGGGTGCTTAGAATTTTGGATCAAATGAATTAAGGGTTCAAACCTTAATCAATTTCCTTGATAGTCTTGATTGGGCGCCACTTGATTTGATCAAGTTGGTTGTGCCCACCTATTAGAGGGCGTGTGGGACCAGCATGGGGCATTCTCTAGGCCCCATGTGGTGTGTGTATTTGTGGGTGCAAGGGCTCTAATAGTTGACGCTAAAAGGATCTCTTAAAGGGGGTTAAATAACTAAAGGAATAAGGATTCTTAATACAAGTAGGACTTGTATTAAGTGGTTGTTTGATTTTGAATAGGATTCAAACCTTATGCCTATTTAAAAGAACCTTTCCTAAAATTTCTAAGCACTAAATTTCAGCATCCCATGCCTCCCTTAAAAGGTCCCCACGCCCCCTTTCTTTTCTCCCTCTCTTCTCCCTTGAAGATCCAATGCCCAAGGAGTTTGGGCGTCCTGCTTCCCCACGCCCAAAAGATGTTTAGGCACCCCTTTGCTTGATGGTTTTCAGACCTTGATTACTTCATAATCAAGAAAAGAAAAGCAAGAGAAGAAGAAAATCAAGAAAAGAATCAAAGAGTTGATCGTGATCCAGGCTTCATTCAGATTCGCAGGCTGATTTTTCTTAGAGAAGAAAATCAATACCAAAGAGGACTGTTTCAGACTGATCCTGAGTGGATACATGTAGAAGAAAATCAATACCAAATGGAACCTATTCTCTTCTAGATTCAAATTTAAAGAAAGAACTTATGAAACAGGAATGTGATCCGATTACATATTCAATTTCAGCAAAAAATTCAGCATTTGTTCAATTTCAGCATATGCAGTAGACTTTAGTGTTCTATATTTTATGCATACATGATATAGATTAAAAAAATATTTTAATCTTCTATTCCACTGTATTATTTAGAAAAAAAAAATTTAAAACACACATGCATGTCTCAACATCAAATTTCAATAGTGGTATCAGAGTCATGGGTTTCATATGCATGAAATTGATATATATATATATATATTGAAAAGAGTTTCAAAATCTAATTTTTCTTAATACATGAGATGTATAAATAATTTTTTTATATCTAAAATTTATTATAGATTTAATTTTCAAATCATATAATTGATATGTGAAAGCATGCATAGATCTGAATTTTATTCTAGAACAGTTTTTAGTTCATGTTTATGTGATATGAAGATACATACATAAATCTGAAAATTAATTTGACTTAATTTATGATTCATATATGAGATATGTGATTATATATTTAGATCTAAAAAATATTATTAATATGATTCACGATTTGTATATGAGATATATAATATCATATTACGATCTGAATTTTTATTTAGATCTGAATTTTACATACATATATGAGATATATGCTCGTATGTTAAATCTGAAAATTAGTTTCATGATTTAAAACTTATCTTTCATGCAAAAAATTAAAATTTAAAATTTAATTTTGGAACCTAAAATTTATGTTTGTGTACGAGGATTTTGATCATAAAAAAATTAAAAATTAAGTCATGTAATTAGATTGCATCTAGGATTTTTTGATTTGAACACAATAGATCTAATTCGATTAAGTAATTGATCAAATTGAGTCAAGTATTGATTTAAATTAGGTCAATTAAGTTATAAGATCAAGCAATTATTATTGATCAAATCGATTGAATCCCATATATAGAATCGATTAATCTAAAGACCTAATTCGGCTCCATAGCTTGAGCCTGATTCGCTTAAGCTAACCTATTTGGATCGATTGATCTATTGATATCTAAAGCAAATAATTAAGAGATGGTAATTTAATTGATTTCGTTCGCTGATCTGATCAATTTATTGATGTTTAAAGAAAATAATGGAGGGACCCCCACCGATCTCTATTTATCTGATCAATTTGGAAGATTGAGTCTTGAGTAAGGTTGCTTGGCAGTTTGGTTTAGCCCATGCTAATTAAATTGATCATATAATGACTGATTAAATAAGACTTAAACCTAAACCTCTCCATAAATATTAAGTCCATAGGTCTTCGACCATTATAGATATGCAGGCGTGCTACTGATATTGATTGTTCTCGACTGGTCACAGTGGTTCAGTTGCACTGGAAACACACAACCACTCTATTAGCAAAGAGTTGCTCTAGAGTAAAGATGGGGTTGGGCCCAATAACTATTTGGTGAGAGACCCAATGACGGTCTTACACCTGCTTGTGAATGGTGGGTTGGGTTTAACTAAGGAGTGTGGTCAATAACTGTTAGGTGAGCTCATATGACATAGAGACCAAGTTGCTGCAACATGCTTAGAGAAGCATCTAGACAAAGAGTTATCTATGCATCAGTGTGTGTGTTATCAATAACTGTTAGATGAAGTATATGGCATTAGTGGGACCGCAGTACCCACTAAAAATCAATTATCACGTCAGGATTTTTGTTTTCTATCTGAAGAGTGGAGGGATCCGAAAAATTAGTGAGAGTCATTGTTTGTATCTTAAAATTCGTAGAGCAAATATAAATTTAAAGTATAAAAGTCTAACTTGAATCTCTACTCTCACAGTTAAACAATATCAACCTCAAACCCTCTAGCCAACATCCTTGAATCTAATCATTTGATCGAAACAAACTATAAGGATTGACTAAAAAACCTCAAGATTGTTCTGATTTCTGAAAAATTAGATCATGTACTCGATCAGGAACCCTTAGTGTTATCAAACCGTTCTACTGCAGAGCAAAAAATTATTTATAAAAAGTGGATGAATAAAAATAGTCAGGTCAAGTGTTATGTACTGGCATCCATGACAAATGAGTTGCAGAGCCAGCATGAGCATATGCCCACTGTCAGGGCTATGATCACTCACCTACAAGAGTTGTATGGTGAGCAGAGCCGTACAGCGCACTTCGAAGTATTCAAGAGACTCTTCAATCTGAAGATACACGAAGGACAGTTAGTCCATGAGTACTATATGACAGTGATCAAGGATATTCAGGAGCTTGGGAAGCTCGGGCTTGATAAGCAAAAGAAATTGCAGATGGATTTGATTCTTATCCCTTACTAGTTCATATAGTCAATTTATTGTAAATTTTTATATGAACAAACTTGATTGCACTATACCCAAATTGGTCAACATGTTAGACACTACGGAGGAAATCTTGAAGAGTTCAAAGAGTACTGTTCTCACTGTGAAGCAGACTTCTTTGGTCAAAAAAAAATCTGGTTGGAAGAAAAAGAATAAATCCATTAAGAAGCAGAAGAAAGAGAGCAAGCCAAAGAAGGATATTCCAAAAAAGGCTGAAGCAAAGGGAAAGTATTTCTACGGTGATGCTGACGACCATTGGAAGAGCAACTGTCCACTCACCTGAAAAGCTTAAAGACCAAGAAGGGTGATAAACCTCTAGAAGGTATGCTCGTAATTAAATTTAATCTTATGATTTCTTCTACTTCTAATTGGGTATTGACTCTGATTCGAGTGCTCATATATATACCTCAATGTAGGGTTTAATAGAAAGTAGAAGGTTGAAGAAAGGTGACATGATCTTTCGGATTGATAATGGAGCAAAAGTTACTGCAGAAATCATTGGCACTTATCCTCTTCGATTACCATCAGGATTTAGATTAGATTTAAAAGATTGGCATTTTGTTTCTGTAACTAGTTGGAATTTTGATTTTCGTGCCTGTGCTAGCACAGGATGGTTTTAAATTTAATTTCAATAAAATTTTTTATTTTATTTATTTATGAAATAAATTGATTGCACGTGATCTTTTAATTGACAATCTATATCACTTGCATATTGATGTGAATATGAATTTGAATGAGCAAATAGTGAGTGCCGTAGGTCAAAAGAGATCCATAGATGAAATTAACCAAAAGTACTTGTGGCATCACAGACTAGGCCATATTGGAGAAGACAGGATAAACAAACTAGAAAATGATGAGATCCTTGGCCCTCTTGATCTAGAGTCATATCCAGCTTGTGAATCTTACCTTCAAAAAAAAGTGATCAAGTAATCCTTTATAGGATATAGGGAAAGGGCCACCGAGTTACTTGCCCTGGTACACACCAATGTGTGTGGGTCATTTGATGTGCAGACTAGAGATGGTTATAGCTACTTCATCATTTTTATCGATGATTTGTCATGGTACGGATATGTGTATTTGATAAAACACAAGTCTAAATTCTTTGAAAGGTTCAAAAAATTCAAAAATGAAGTAAAAAAATAAACAAGCAAATCCATTAAGGTTCTTCGATCTGATAGAAGAGGTGAATACCTTAGTCAAAAATTTTTGCAATATCTTAAGGACAACAGTATAGTCTTTCAATAGACTCCTCTCGGAACATCTCAGCTCAATGGGGTATCCGAAACTATTAGATATGGTCAGGTCTATGATGAGCTTCATTAATTTACCCTTATATCTTTGGAGATATGCCTTAATAACTGCAATTCATCTATTGAATAGGGTTCTATTAAAATTCATTCCTACCACACCATATGAGATATGACATGATAAAAAGTCGAATCTAGGTTATTTAAAGACTTGGGAATGTCCGACCTATGTCAAGAGACAGATGGCTGATAAATTAGAGGATAGATCTGTATTAGCTCATTTTATAAGGTATCCAAAAGAATTAATGGGATACTACTTCTACTTTCCACAAGATCATAATATTATTATAAGTTGAAATGCCAAATTCTTAAAAAAATAATTTATCCAGGATGGTGGCAGTGGGAGGTTAGTTGAGCTCGAAGAGAAAATCTCTGAAGAGCAAAGAGCTATGGATCCTCAGAAACCCATTATTCATGAGTCAGTAGTTGATGTTTCTCTATCACCTCGTAGATCTAGTAGGATCTCTGGACCTCCTGAAAAGTACATGGGTATGCTTACAGAGGAAGTTAAGAAAATATTCTTTATGGGAGATAAGGGTCATAGTGATGATCCTAATACCTTTGATGAGACGATGTCTGACATTGAATTTGAGAAATGGTTAGATGCAATGAAGTCAGAGATTGATTCGATGTACTCGAACCAAGTATGAATCTTAGTGGATCCACTTGAGGGTATAGTACCCATTGGGTGTAAATGGATCTACAAAAAAAAAATAGATGCCGATGGTAAGATAGAGATATATAAATCTAGGCTCATGGTAAAAGGTTATAATCAGTGCGAGGGTATTGACTATCAGAAAATCTTCTCGTCCGTAGCCATACTAAAATTCATCCATGCTTTACTTGCTGTTGTAGCTTATTATGATTATGAAATCTGACATATAGATGTGAAAACTACTTTCTTGAATGGATATCTTGAGGAAGATATCTATATGGAGCAGTCTTTGAGTTTCACATCTGGTGATGGTGATCACAGAGTCTGCAAGCTGCAAAGGTCCATATACGGATTAAAGCAAGCTTCTCAGAGTTGGAATCTTCATTTTGATGATGCGATCAAATCATTTGGTTTTATCAAGAATGAAGAAGAATCTTGTGTATACAAAAAGATCAGTAGGAGCACAATCACATTCCTCGTATTATACATGGATGATATTCTCCTTATTGAGAATGATATTTTCATGCTAACCACGGTCAAAAGATGGTTGTCCAAGAAATTTTTCATGAAAGACCTAGAAAAAGTATCCTATATTCTTGAAATAAAGGTCTATAGAGATAGATCTAAAAGGATGTTAGGTCTATCACAAAAACTATACATAGAGAAAGTGCTGAAGAGGTTAGCATGAAAAACTCTAAAAGAGGATTTTTATCTCTTAGGCATGGTATTCATCTTTCCAAGATGATTTATCCGACCACATCTGAGAAAGTTCAGCGCATGAGTAGGATGCTTTATGCTTCAGCCGTAGAGAGCCTCACGTATGCCATGCTGTGTACTCGACCTGATATTTTTTTTTACTGTGAGTGTCATGAGCAGGTATCAGTCGAATCCAGATAAGGAGCACTAGATAGCTGTGAAGAACATCCTTAAGTACTTGAGAAGAACTAAGGATTTGTTCTTGATCTTTAGAGGAGGTTCTGAGTTGCGAGTTAAGGGGTATACTGATTCAGACTTTATGTCTGATCCTGATGATAGAAAGTCTACATCAGGATATATGTTCACTTGCAATGGTGGTGCAGTCAGCTGGAAGAGTTCCAAGTAACCCATCATAGCTGATTCAACCACAAAGGCTGAATATGTGGTTGCTTTGGATGCTGCAAAAGAAGACTTCTAGTTCAAGAAGTTCGTTGTGGAGCTTGAGGTAATGACATCGGATGCCATACCACTTTATTATGACAATAATGGAGCCATAGCACTTACTAAGGAGCCGAGATCTCATCAGAAATCAAAGCACATCGAGTGGCGATACCATATCATATGCGACTACTTCGAAAAAAATATATCAAGGTGCAAAGAATAGACTCTGCGGACAACGTGGCAGACCCACTGACAAAGCAATTGAGCCAACCAAAGATGGAAGACCACTTTGAGAAGATGGGACTTAGATTAATGGTCAATTGATTTTAGTCCAAGTGGGAGATTGTTAGATGTATGTCATAGAAGTCAATATGATTGATACATTATAATAAATCTAGAACACAATTTTGTACTTAATTCATTGATTTGATCAATAAAGGACAAGTTTGTTTTTCATTCAAGTGTGATGTGTCTTAGAATCATCTGTGAAATTAATATTTCGATACATATTCTCAAAGTATTGAGAATTAGAGATATATATATAATTTTTAAATACTCCTGATCATAGTATCATTATGAGGATGATGATCAATTCGAATAGACCGATGCATAGATCGCTTTCTTCGGGGTAGATAAGTCTCTGGTCTACAGTGTAGAGACACTGAGTGACAAATACAGATAGTTGTTAGAGACCAACTAGTACTGAGCATGACTATATGAGAGATCACTTGGATTTCTACTCAATTGTCTGTGATTGTCTCAATGCTGTAGTTGTATGAATGATCTTTTGATCCATGATGGTACGACTGCTCATAATGAGACTGCTGGAGTTTGACTGATACATAAACATGATCTCAATGAGTCTTTATAGTGGATGTTGGCGATAGTTGATCCATTATAGGAGTAGGGTGTGCATCTAGATCAAATCTATCGATCTTGATAGAGAAGAGTAGTCCTATAAAATTTGAGAGGCTAAGTCTGAGAGTCTGTGGCCATAGCAGTATGATTGATGAAAAAAATTTTCATGAGGATCATAATTGGACTTGAGCTGATTGAATCTATCATATGACTGATGATGAGATTTGATGATTTATCCATGACCTGCCATCTAGTCGGGATTCACGATAGAGGGATTGAATCACATGTGAAGTACATCTTGAGGTTCTTTTTTGATTTTACTGGATTGTCACTATATATTACTAGGTGTCACTAGTGGATGGCGAGAGCTCATTAGGGTTGCTAAGGATCGATAATCTTTGATGAGTTAAAGTGAAACTATTCTGATCCATTGAAAGGAGTTTCAATGACACTATGATAAAGATCACTGTATATTTCATTATCAGATAGAATTGAATCTATTGGGTCATACAACAAAGAAATTAGATCTGGAATAAGTAATTGGGCTTATGAAGTTCAATTGGGTTTAGAGAAATTCTATTGGATTTAGGGTAACCTTACTAGAATATAGTTGAATCCAATTTTCTCTTTACATTTGAATTTCTTATTTAATAAGATTAATTTAAATTTAATTATTTGCTAATAACCTAAATAAATTAGATTCATTGGGCTCTAATTATTGAGTGCCTAGGATTTTGGATCAAATGAATTAAGGGTTCAAACCCTTAATCAATTTCTTTGATAGTTTTGATTGGGTGCCACTTGATTTGATCAAGTTGGGTGTGTCTACCTATTAGAGGGCTTGTGGGACCAGCATGGGGCATCCCTTAGGTCTCATATGGCATGTGTATTTGTGGGTGCAAGGGTTCCAATAGTTGGTGCCAAAAGGATCTCCTAAAGGGGGTCAAATAACTAAAGGAATAAAGATTTTTAATACAAGTAGGACTTGTATTAAGTGATTGTTTGATTTTGAATAGGATTTAAACCTTATGCCTATTTAAAGGAGCTTTTCCTAAGGTTCCTAAGCACTAAATTTCAGCACCTCATGCCTCTTTTAGAAGGTCCCCATGCCCCCTCTATCTTCTCCCTTGAAGATCCAATGCCCAAGGAGTTTGGGCGTCCCACTTCCCCATGCCCAAAAGGTGTTTGGTTATCCCTTTGCTTGCTGATTTTTAGACCTTAATTGCTTTGTAATCAAAAGAAGAAAAATAAGAGAAGAAGAGAAGAAGAAGATCAAGGCAAAGATTAAAGAGTTGATCATGATCCAGACTTTATTCAGATTCACAGGCTGATTTTTCTTAGAGAAAAAAATTAATACCAAAGAGGACTGCTCCAAGCTGATCCTAAGTGGATATCCATAGAGATTGGATACTTGTACAGCTAAGAAAAAATCTATTCTCTTTTAGATCCAGATTTGAAAAAAAAAATTTTGAAACAGAAATGTGATCTGATCACATATTCAATTTCAGCATAAAATTCAGCATGTGTTCAATTTCAGCATATGAAGTATATCCTAGTGTTCTATATTTTATGCATGCATGATATAGATTAAAATGATATTTTAATCTTCTATTCTACTATGTTGTATAATTTTTTTTTTTTGAAATATATATGCATGCCTCGACACCAAATTCCAATGCTAACAAGCCATCGCTAATGGTGATATTTATCGATGAATTATTACGACAGTAAAAAAACCATCATTAAAGGGTTGAAGATCTATTAGCGATGGCATAGCCATCATTATAATTCTTAAATTTTAATTATTTATTTATTTTAATTTATTTTAAGTTTAATTAGTTATTAGAGATGACTGTAGCGATGCAACTTTCATCATCGATAATACAATGCCCTAAAACCCCTCCATTCCTGATCGATTATTTTTCTCTGCGAACCCACCTCCACCCTTCTTCCTCCACCTCCGATCCCCCTTCTTCCCCCACCACACTATCGGAACCATGCCGAAACCCCTGTCCTTACACCTTAGTCCCTGTGCTGGATCTATCATCCCCACATCGGATTTGCTGTCCCCGTACCCCCGCCTCCCTTCTTCTTCCCTGCCTGCCCCTTCTTCCCTTACCATGCTATCGGGACCCTGTTGGAGCCCCCATCCCCATGCCCCAGTCCCTGTGCCGCCCTCTCCATGTCAAATCCACTATCTCTGTGCCGGATTCATCATCCCCGCACCCCTGCCTCCCCCCTTCTTCTCCTACTGTGCTGTCGGAACCCTGCTAGAGCCCCCATTTCGTACCCAGTCCCCGCACCATCATCCTTGTGCCGAATCTGTCATCCCCGCATCGAATCCACTGTCTCCACGTCCCCACCTCCCCCCTTGTTCCATCACTTCCCCTCTTCTTCCCCCATCATGCCGTCGAAACCTTGCTGGAGCCCCCATCCCCACACCACAGTCCCTATGCCACTGTCCCCACACCAGATCTATCGTCCTCGTGCCCTCACCATCCTCCCTTGCCACTTCCTCCTCTTCTTTCCATCCCTTGATGAGTATTAGTGACTGTAGTGGTGACAGTGATGGAGCTGTCACCACACGCCGTTCCCTCCTCTTCTAATTTTTGATGTTTGAATTTAAATTTGTGATGTTTATTTAAATTAATGATGTTTGAATTTAATTTGTGCATGGGACTTATATCCCGGCCCTCCCCATTTGTAATGCTACTCGATACTTTGGAATCTCCGAGGTGGGATTTGCTTGGATGCTCTGTTGGGGAGGTAGGGGGTGCCGCCTCCATGGATGCCCGACCCGGCTACCTTGGGCGACAGTGCCTGGTGCGTGGGTTGCACGGCCCAATCGTCGTGCGATCGAAACCTACATGTGCGGGATGCACATCTTGGCCCTCCCCATTTGTAATACTGCTCAATATTTTGGAACCCCCAAGGTGAGATTTGCTTGGATGCCTTGCTGGAGTACTAAGGGGGCCACCTCCATGGCTACCTCAGCTCGACCCATCAGTATGGGATTTGCAACCCAATTGTCTTAGACTGCATTCCCTAGTGCGCAAGGTGTGTGGCCTAGTCATTTAGCGTGCCCTAAGTCCATATACATGGGACGCACGTCTCCACCCTCTTTGTTTGCAATACTGCTCAGTACATTGGAATCTCTTAATTTAAAAATTTTAAAAATATTATATTATATAGAACAATAATCCCATCTTTTGATTAGTGTACATATTCTACGGCATCCGTACATTTATATACATTGATCAATTGATTATCTAGTATGAACATTAGTCAATTGATTATCTAGTATGGATAATTTATAAAATATAATTAATTCTATAGGTCATTACAGTAATCGAACGGTATGTTGAGGTTTTAAGAAAAATTTTGAATAATATCTTTTTTAGTTCTCCTCACACAGCTTAAACCATGTGGACAGAACTAAGAGAAAATATTGTCAAAATTTTTTTTTACCCCTATTGCATATCGTTTGATTACTGTAATTGACTTGTAGAATTAATGCAATTCTTAAATAGGATAGGACCTTCTATACCTATTAGTTAATGATAGGATGTGTTGATGCAAAAATCCACCAACATCAGAGAAGCTGGAGTCGAGGGAGTCGCGGTCGCCGTCGGGACCTGCAAAGAAAGTCTAAACCAGAGTTAGGGGTGCTCCGGCAAGATCCTCCGACGCTCAAGTCAGTTCTCTGCCTCAACAAGAATGGAGTGCTCGAACGAAAATTTTAACAGAGTTTTTAGATAGAGATTAGAGCTTAGAGAATAACATATCTGGGGGTCCTCTTTTTATAGACGGAGGACGTAACAGATTGACAGTGACGTCTGTAACTGCCTGGTAGTGGGCCGTTCGGGGCCATGAGGAGTTTGTTACGGAGAGTAGTGGAGTGGAGTCGTGGCCATCGCCGTGGCCTGCCACGTGGAGCCTGCTGTGGAGAGTGGAGTGATGTCCGTTGTCGTGACTTACCAGAGCATGATGGAGCCATGTGGGATTTGTTATAGGAAGTGGAGCAGAGTCGCGGCCATTACTGTGGCCTGCCAGGGAGTCCAGACCTATCGACCGAAGCTCGGTTGGGGTGTCTGGTGGAGAGGGGTAGCTCTCCGTCTGAGAGGAGCTCGGATGTTGCTGGCAAACTTTCTACTGTTGGGTGCCTTGGGTGCTAGTACTCAGGCGAAGGTCATCTGCTGTAGAAGCTCGATCAGGAGCTTTTTGTGGATGAAGTTCAGTTTCACGCAGAATCCGGCAGAAGGTCGACCGGCATTAGATATCGGATGGCACTGGAGAGGTTCACCCACTGGAGGGGTTCGACTGCTGGAGCCCGTGCGTCGTAGGAGTTCGTCTGGAATCTGTCCGCTATAGAAGTTCGATCGGAGTCTGGTTCCCATAGAAGTCCGGATGGGGATCATTTGTTGAGGAAGCTCGATCGAAGCCTTCCTGCAATAGAAGTCCAAAAGGAATTTGTTCACAAGGGAAGCTCGGGTGGAGGCTTACAGTAGAAATCCGATGCGGACCGCTCGTAGTAGAAATTTGAAGTAGACCGCTTGTAGTAGTAGCTCGGAGTAGATCGCTTGTAGCAGAAGCTCGGAGTAGATCGCTTGTAGCAGAAGCTCGGGGTAGATCGCTTGTGGTGGGGGCTCGGAGTTCGGCCCTTGTAAGAATTCGGATGAGGTCTACCTGCAATGCAAGCTCAGGGTTGAAGTTCGGCTCCCGTAGGAGCTCGAACGAAGTCTACCTGCAGTAGGAGTTCGGGGAAGAAGTCTGGCTCCCATAGGAGCCCGGATGAAACCCAGAAGGCGATCGACCGCCGTAGAAACTTGGATGGAGCCCGTCCGTCGTGGAGATCTGTTGTTGGAAAAGTTCGACCACTGACGAACTGACGTAGTTCTGAAAGAAATTTGGATTGGAGTCGATCGAATCCTATCGAAAAAGATCCGGAAGGGGTCCAGAGAACGATTGACCCTTGTAGGAGATCGATCGATGGTAGAATCCAGAGAGTACTTGGAGCAGCCTGATGGACAACCGAAGAAGCTTATTACTGGAGAAGCCCGGGAGATGCGGCAGGAGTTCGTCCGTTGGGGAAACCTGATCGACACTTGTAGAAGAAGCTATGGGAGTTTATCCGTCGGCAGAACTTGGAAATATTGCGGAAGCTCGGCCGTCGGAGAGGTTCGGAAAGATGTCGCCCAAGGTTGGACGTCGGCAGAGTCCCGGGAGGGTCACTCTCGGTATGAACTTCGGTTGGGGGGGTATTTTATACCCAACACCAATCTCCCTACTTTCGAGTTCGAGTTTCAAATGAAGGAAGTATAGAAAAATTTTTACAGTCGAAGTTGCCCCCTTGAATCCTGCGCGCGACCGCCCTCAGATATCCTGGCATTTAATGCGTGCATGCTGGAGTCTTTTCAAATCGGGGCGCTCTGAAGAGACTTTTCGAAATTCCCGCTAGAGTATTGCTTTAGGTACGGCCCAATAATGGTCTTGCCAGCTGTCAGCCGCTTTTAGCCGCCTGCTACGGCGAGTAGGGCACGTGGCGAACATGGGTCGGTCTGGAGAGATCCGCAATCATTATAACGTCGGATCCCAAGGTCTATTTAAACCCGCCCTTCTTTCTCCGAGAGTTTCATTTTGCCTGAAAGTCCTGTTGGTGCTTGTCTTCTTTCTGAGAGCTCTAACCTTCCTCGGCGTCCGTTTTGGCCCTAGGTGTTCTTCGAGTCATCTCTGTCCCTGCATCTCTGCATCCTTCGGAGCAGCTTAGGTTAGTTCCAGAACTTTCGTTCCTTCTCTTATCATTTAGGTGTTCCTTCTTCTTCATTTTTCTTCTGCCGCATTCCACCGTCTGGTTCCCCACGGACCTTTCGTCTCTTATTTCTCCCAATTTTTCTGGGATTTTTAGGGTTTTTGCTTGAAATATCTTCTAGCACCTCCGCCTCTAGTGGTTCCAGGAGTTCGTCTGCCTCAGTCCCTCAGAACCCTCATACTGTAGATGAACTCATATCTAGGACTGGGCCTCGTCCGATTTTTACGCCGGACGCCATTCCCTATTCTCTGACTCCGGACGAACTTCTACTGATAAGGGTTCAGTATGGAGTTCCTCCGGAGTGCGATCTGGAGCTTCCTGGTTCCGCCGATCGGGCTAGCACCCCCCCACCTGGCCGTTTCTATCTGTATCAGGAGGCCTTCCGTGCCAAGCTCCGGCTCCTGCTTCCATCCCTCGTCGTCACTCTTTTCTGTTTTCTAGATATTTCTTTAGCTTCAGTTGCGCCGAACTCCTTTAGGTTTTTGATAGGGTTCCTCTCCCTTTGCCACATAGTCGAAGTTCAGCCATCTCTTCCTTTGTTTATGTATTTTTACACCTTCAAGTGCCACCCCTCGGTAAAGGACTGGTGGTACTTCTCCCCTCAGTTCGGCAAGAAGGGGTTGCTGAAAGGTGCTCCCTCTTCTATCCATAACTGGAAGAGGAAGTACCTCTATGTCCAATGTCCGACCTTAAAGCTGGGATTGCCCCCTTGGGGCTCCCTGAGGGACTCCATCCATCGGGCTCCTAGCCTGGGGGAGGACGACCTTCAAGCCGCCCGAAAACTTCTTAGTTATCCAACTCCTTCCCTTCCCAACCTTCTGAAGGAGTAATTTCTGTTCAACATCGGCTTGAGTCCCTTGGATCCTGTGAGTATTCCATCTTTCCTTTTCTTCATCTTTTCTTCTTCTTTTCTTCTTCTCTCCCTTTTTTTTTTTTAACCATGCGTCACCTCTTCCTTTTTTCACTCCATTGCTGATCTATTTTTTTTCTCTTTTTTTTTTAAGAATGGATGCCGAAGCAGCACGAATGCTTGCCAGGGGCCTCAAGGTTCGCAAAAGAAAAGGCGCTGCGACCTCCGGGTTGGCAAAGAAGGCCAGAATGGAGGAGACAAGCTCGGCCACGCCTGCCCAGGTGGCCCTCACTGTCGATGTTCCTTCAGACGTCGAGCTCCCAGTTCCCCGAGCCTCTTCGAGGAGTTCTCCCACCGAGGTTCCCGCTTCGGGGGCCCGCTCCCAAGAGGTGCCAGGGGTTGAGAGGGGGAGGAGAAAGAAGACGGTGGCCCGCAGGGTCAGCGACCGTCGAGCTACCATCGAAGAATCCCACGGCTCCGAGGAAGAGCCAGTGGAGAATCCCTTTAATGACAGGGACCTGATAAAGCGACTGGTCGACGGGTGCGTCCTGCCTAAAGTCGTCTAGAGGATCGTTCGCACCGATCCCGAACAGCTGGTTTGGGACTCTCTGGGGTCCTTTCTCGAGGTAAGCAGATTCACTTTCCTCTTTCTCCTCGCTTTTTCATTCAATTAACTTCTCAGCTTTCATTCTGACCTTCTGGCCACCCTTGCAGATCGGGCATTAGCTCCTCACCAACATCGAGGTGATGAACAAGGCGAGGAGGGACGCTATCCAGGCGGAGGAAGGTCGTCGGGCCTAGGCCGCCCGCCTCAAGGAAAAGGCTGCCGAGGTTGCCAACCTCCAAGAGGCACTTGAGAAAGAAAAGCAGGCCTCAGAGGAGATGGTGAGGAAGGCGGAGGTCGAGATCGCAAATTTGACGGAGCAGATTTCGATTCTGATCTTGGAGGCCAGGGGCCAAGCGGTGGAGGAGTTCAAGGCCTCCGCTGAAATGAGAGACCTGAACGTCAAGTTCGACCAAGATGCATTCATCAAAGGATTCGAGCTCTGCCAAGAGAAGATGGTCAAGAAATTTTTCGAGCTCGACTTCAGCTTCTTGGATGAGGCATCTGAAGATGAAGTCGGGCCCTCTCCTACTACCGCTGCCACTGCAGCCCCCCTTCCAAGAACACTGGGCTCCCCAACTCCTGCTTCGAAGGTCTGAGACCTCTGACTTTGTATTTTTTTTTCACTGTAATTTTTTTTTTCCTTTTGTCTTTAAGAGACATTCAATCAATAAAATTAGGCTCCTCCTTATGGGGAACTTCTCTTCTCTTTTCGTTTTTCTTTCTGCAATGAGCCGTGCCTTGATGCTTTTCTCTCCCGATGGTAGTGTCCTGCCAAAGTGCTTCCCTTGCCACAGGGAGTTCCGCTGAGGTCCATGATCCGACATCTGAAGAAGAAAGTCCGTCATTTAACAAAAAAGTCGAGGAAGATGGAGCACGAACTTCGCAGGCTAAGGGAGAGCCACTCAGAGGCCACTGCGGAGGCCACCTACTTCCGAAACCTCCACGTGAAAAGGATCATGGATTACAGCCGGAGGAAGGCGAACTTCGAGAAGGAGCTTGAGGAATATAAGAAGTGCGCCAGCGATCGATCTTGGGCTCAGGCTTTCAAGATCAGCTCTCTTAGAGCAGAGCTGTCAGCTGCACAGGAGAAGATCGGCCAGCTGGAAGGAAGCTCGTCCTGGCTTTCGACTCAGGCCGACCACGACCGAGAATGGTCGAAGAAGTTCTCCGACCTTCAGCAACAGCTCCAGGATACCGAGGCAAACTATAATGCATACCGGGCTGGCTGGTGCAAGCAGGTGGACGACTACAGGAGGAAGCTCAGGATGGCGACCGACGAGGTTGCCCACCTTCAAAGGCAGTTATCTGAAGGAGCCCAATTCATCTCTGTTCGGGACCCCGACGAACTCCAATCCCTGAGAGGAACCATAGAAGAGCTATCCGCCCTTGGAGAGGGGAGGATCGAGCTGCAGCAGTTGAAGATCCAACTGGTATACGAGCAGCAGGCGGTCAAGGACGCGGAGGCGGAGTCCAAGGTCATTTACAGGTTTTTCAAATCCCATGGTCGTAGAAGGTCTGCTCCCCATCGAGGTCCTCCAGAGATAGAGTTGATGATCCCAATTGGAGGCCGATCTCCGGGCTGCTCTTCCCTCCTCGGTGGCTCAGGTTGTGGCAGGGCCCTTGGCCGATCCTCTCTACCCTCAGGCCGGCGTCGAATGAACCTGTCGAGCCGACCTCATCTAATGAGCTCCTCGATCTCGTCTCAGAGTTGAATGCATTCCTCTATGTTGTGGTCGTGGTCACGATGGTAGAGGCAGAACTTGTTAGGATTGTGCTTCCCAGGTGTGTGCGCATCCTTTCTGGCCTTGGGAGCTGCTCTCTGACCTCCATCAGCATCTGAGTTTTCGATGCGTTGAGGGGGGCAAAGCTACAGAATCTTCCTGGGGGAGAGCCCTACTGAACCTTGCGGTCTGGGCTTCTCTGCCTACGTGCTCGGAGAGAAGTCTGGGCGTGCTTGTGCCCAGGAGGAGTCCGAGAACGTGGCCGAGCTTCACTCGGCCCTCTTTCAACTGTGGGCTTGCTGGAGTCGCCCGCCTGCCGCTCCTTCGCGGCTTCCTCGTCCTTCAGCTTGAAGGCTTCCTCCGCTCGGGCATATCCTTCGGCCCGAGCCAGCAGATCGGCAAAGTCTCTGGGATACTTTTTTTCTAGGAAGAAGAGGAGGTCATTCTTTTGAAGGCCGCCCTTTAAGGCGGCCATTGCAACCAATTGGTCCAGGTTCTGGACCTCCAAGGCGGCGGCGTTGAAGCGGTTGACGTAAGCTTGGATGGATTCTCCCTCCTTTTGCTTGATGTTGATGAGGGACTCCGAACCTCGTCGGAGACATCGGCTGCTGATGAAATGAGCCACGAACTGGTGACTCATCTGGTCAAAAGAGAAGATTATACCCGACTTCAGTGTCGAGTACCAATTCCTTGCTACTCCCTTCAAGGTAGATGGAAAAGCTCGACACAAGATGGCGTCTGGCATGCCATAGAGCAGCATCATGGTCCGAAAGGCCTCCAGGTGGTCGACCGGGTCCGAGGTCCCATCGTAGCTCTCGAATTGGGGGAGCTTGAAGTTCGACGGGATTGGTTCCTGCATGATCATTTGAGAGAAAGGAGAGTCAGTGCAGATGTCTTCACCGTAAGCAATGGGAGCGCGGCGGAGCTCTTCGATCCGTCGGTTCATCTCCTAGAATCTCTGATCCAGGAGATCCTCTCGATTGTGGGCCTCGAGGGTCTTTTGGTGGAGCGGAGGCAGGGACTCTCCGGGGGTTGAATCATGATCGAACGGAGGACTCTCTGCCTTCTATTTTTCTTTTCTGAGAAAGATAGGGCAGCTGACCCATGTGGCCTGCTCGATCGTCGGATTCTGAAACTCTGACGATGCTCTTTCCAGCCGCACCGATGCCTGCGACTGCTGCTGCATGGCCTGCACTGCTTCGGTGAGGCCTCTGACCTGTTGAACCAGCAGGTCAAACTGCTCCATGCCGACTGCCGTCGTCGTCGGAGGAGGAGCCTAAAAAACCAGAGATGAGGCCGGGGCTTGCGGAGCTCACTGAGATCTGGCCGCGGAGGTCGTTGATCGCCTGGTGGATGCCCTTTGGGGAGGCATCAGGTGAAGATCAGGCAGGCAACCGGAGGAGGAGATGTCGGAGAAGATGATCGGAGGTGGTCCCATTGAGCACTCCTTTAAGAACAAGGGTACTGCGAAGACACAACCCTTCCTCTAGCGCCAATCATGTTGATGCAAAAATCAGCTGGCATCGGAGAAGCTGGAGTCGAGGGAGTCGCGGTCTCCGTCGGGACCTGCAAAGAATGTCTAAACCGGAGTTGGGGGTGCTCCGACAAGACCCTCCGATGCTCAAGTCAGTTCTCTGCTTCAACAAGAATGGAGTGCTCGAACGAAAATTTTAGCAGAATTTTTAGATAGAGATTAGAGCTTAGAGAATAACATATCTGGGGGTCCCCTTTTTATAGACGGAGGGCGTAACAGATTGACAGCGACGTTTGTAACCACCTGGTGGTGGGCCGTTCGGGGCCATGAAGAGTTTGTTACGGAGAGTAGGGGAGTGGAGTCGTGGCTATCGCCGTAGCCTGCCACGTGGAGCCTGCTATGGAGAGTGGAGTGATGTCCATTGTCGTGACTTGCCAGAGCATGATGGAGCTGCATGGGATCCGTTATAGGAAGTGGAGCAGAGTCGCGGCCATTACTATGGCCTGTCAGGGAGTCCAGGCCTATCGACCGAAGCTCGGTTGGGGTGTCTGGTGGAGAGGGGTAGCTCTCCGTCTGACAGGAGCTCGGATGTTGCTGGCGAGCTTTCTACCATTGGGTGCCTTGGGTGCTAGTACTGCAGGTGAAGGTCATCTGCTGTAGAAGCTCGGTCAGGGGCTTTCTGTGGACGAAGTTCAGTTTCACGCAGAATCCGACAGAAGGTCGACCGGCAGTAGATGTCGGATGGCGCTGGAGAGGTTCACCCACTGGAGGGGTTCGACTGCTGGAGCCCGTGCGTCATAGGAGTTCGTCCGGAATCTGTCTGCTATAGAAGTTCGGTCGGAGTCTGGTTCCCATAGAAGTTCGGATGGGGATCATTTGTTGAGGAAGCTCGGTCGAAGCCTGCCTGCAATAGAAGTCCGAAAGAAATTCGTTCATAAGGGAAGCTCAGGTGGAGGCTTACAGTAGAAATCCGACGCGGACCGCTCGTAGTAGAAATTTGAAGTAGACCGCTTGTAGTAGTAGCTCGGAGTAGATCACTTGTAGTAGAAGCTCGGAGTAGATCGCTTGTAGCAGAAGCTCGGGGTAGATCGCTTGTGGTGGGGGCTCAGAGTCCGGCCCTTGTAAGAATTCGGATGAGGTCTACCTGCAATGAGAGCTCAGGGCTGAAGTCCGACTCCTGTAGGAGCTCAGACGAAGTCTACCTGCAGTAGGAGTTTGGAGAAGAAGTCCGACTCCCGTAGGAGCCCGAATGAAATCCAAAAGGCGGTCGACCGTCGTAGAAACTTGGATGGAGCCCGTCCGTCATGGAGATCTGCTGTTGGGAAAGTTCGGACACTAACGAACTGACGTAGTTCTGGAACAAATTCGGATTGGAGTCGATCGAATCCTGTCGGAAAAGATCCAGAAGAGGTCCGGAGAATGGTTGACCCTTGTAGGAGATCGACCGATGGTAGAATCCAGAGAGCACTTGGAGCAACCTGTTGGACAACCGAAGAAGCTTATTGCTGGAGAAGCCCGAGAGATGCGGTAGGAGTTCGTCCGTCGGGAGAACCCGGTCGACACTTGTAGAAGAAACTGTGGGAGTTTATCCGTCGGCAGAACTTGAAAATATTGCGGAAGCTCGGTCGTCGGAGAGGTTCGGAAAGATGTCGCCTAAGGTTGGACGTCGGTAGAGTCCCGGAAGGGTCAATCCCGGTACGAACTTCGACTGGGGAGGTATTTTATACCCAACAGGATGCATTTATTATATAAGCCATTTGAAATGATAAAATAATCATTTAACAATTGCCTTGTATTTGTACATATAGAATCCTTAGGTAGTGTGCCATGGATCGTAGTTAGATAGATCGTCGAGTAGTCCATAGGATGATTACTATTGAATATAGAGGGGTGTAGAGTACTTCTATGATTATACTTTTGAAAATACCACGCTCTTATATCAAGGACAGGCTCGTTGCCGTTGTAAGAGATGTGGCAATAGAGAAATGCTTCATAGAGATACAATGACTATCCATTTATATAGGAGTAGATTTATGCTCAACTACAAGCATTGGTACTTGCATAGAGAGATGTAGAAGATAGTTGCAATAGATAGAAATGAGTAGAACAGGGACACAGATAGAATGGTAAACATGGTTATAAATGTGGTGTTGAAATTTCATGTAGGGTGCATGCATGTGTGTTTTAAATTTTTTTTCTAAATAATGTAGTGAAATTAAAATTAAAATATCTTTTAATCTAATACATATATGTATAAAATATAGAATACATAGATCTACTTCATATATTGAAATTGAACACATGTTGAATTATATGCTGAAATTAAATATATGATCTAATCACATTTATTTCACTTTTTCTTTCTATGAATCTGGATCTGGAAGAAGGTAGGTTCTTCATTAGCCATGCAAGTGCCTGATCTCTATAGGTATGTACTCGAGATCAGCCTAGAATAGTCCTATATGGTGTTGATCTTTCTTTTTCAAGAATTTGAACGAAGCCTGGATCATGATCAACTCTTTGATCTTTTTCTTGACTTTTTCTTCTCTTTTTTTCTTGCTCTTCTTCTGTTGGTTATGCAGCAACCAAGGTTTGAAAATAACAGCTAAGAGATACCGCCCAACAGCCTTGGGCGTTGGATGATGGAGGATGCCCAACCGAGCTTGGGCGTTGGAACTTGAAGGGAGAAGAGACGAAGGCATGGGGAGGTTTTTGGAGGCTTGAAGAAATCTGATTTTCTGATGTTAAGACCCTTAGGGAAGGATCTTTTAAATAGAGGAGCATTAGACTCCTAATACAAATTAAATCAGCCTCCTTATACAAGTCCTAATCGCATTAGGACTTCTTGTAGTCCCACTACTTTGACCATGCCTAGGAGAACCATGGGGTGCCAACACTTGACGCCCTCTAGGCCTCTCTCTCACATGCCACATAGGGCTTATGGGATGCCCCTTGCTTGTCCTACACGCCATCTCCATATGGTCATGCCCCAACTTGATCAAATCAAGTGGTGCCCCATGCAATTCAATCAAGGAATTGTTTAAGGATTTAAACTCTTAATGCATATGATTCAAAATCTTAGGCACCCAACAACTAGAGCCCAATGAATCTAAATCATTCAAATTATTAGCAGGTAATTAACTCAAATTAATCTTATCAAATAAGTAATTCAAGTGCAAAGAAAAAATTGGGTTCAATCATGTGCTAGCAAGATTATCCTGAACCCAATAGGGTTTCTTTAAATCCAATTGAGACTATACAAGCCTAATTATTTATTCCAGATCTAATCTTTTTATTGTGTGATCCAATAGATTCAATTCTATCTGATAGTGAGATATACCATGATCTCTATCATAGTATTATTGAAACTCTTTTCAATAGGTCGGAACGATTTCACTCTAACTCAATAAGGATCGCCGATCCCGAGCAATCCTAGTTAGCTCTCATAATCCGCCAGTGACACCTAGCAATATATAGTGGCAACCTAGTAGAACTAAAAAAGAACCTCAATGTGTAGTTCACATGTAATTTAGTCCCTCTATCGTGAGTCCCGACTAAATGGCAGCTCATGGATAAATCATCAAACATCAGTTATATGATAGATTCGATTAGCTCAGACCAATTGTGATCCTCATGGAAACTCTTTTTTATTAATCACACTACTGCGGCCACAAACTTATGGACTTAGATTCTCAAGCCTCATGGGACTATTTCTTTCTATCAAAGTTGATAGATTCCATCTAAATATATACCCTACTCCTACAGTGGAACAACTATTGCCAACATCCATTATAAAAAATCAGTGAGGCCATATTTATGTATCAGTCAAACTTTAGTAGTCACTCTATTAGCAACCGTGCTATCGTAGATCAAAGAATCATTCACACAAATACAGCATCGAGACAATCACTGATAATTGAGTAGAAATCTAAGTAATTTCTCATATGATCATGCTCGGTACTAATTATTCTCTAACAACTACCTACACTTGTTGCTCAGTATCTTTATACTACAGAGTAGAGACTTATCTACCTCGAAAAAAATGATCTGTACATCGATCTATCTAGATCGATCATCATCCTTATAATGATACTATGACTGAGAGCATTTAAGAATTTTATATATGCCTCTAATTCTTAACTCTTTGATTATATGTATCAAAATATTAATTTCATGGATAATTCAAGGATACATCAGACTTAAATAAAAAATAAAATTTATCTTTTTATTAATTAAATCAATATTTTAAATATAAAATTATGTCCTAAAGTTATTATAACGTATCCACTGTATTGGCTTCTAGGACATATATCCAACAATCTGCCACTTGGACTAAAGTTAATTGACCACTAATCAAGTTCCATCTTCTCAAAGTGGATTTTCATCTTTGGCTGGCTCAATTGCTTTGTCAGTGGGTCTACCACGTTATCTGTGGAGTCTATTCTTCGCACCTCGATATTTTTTTTTTGAGGTAGTCACGTATGATATGAAACTGCCATTTGATGTGTTTTGATTTTTGATGAGACCTCAGCTCTTTAGCAAGTGCTATGACTCCATTATTATCGCAATATAGTGGTATAGCATCTGATGTCATGATCTCAAGTTCCACGATGAACTTCTTGAGCCAAAAATCTTCTTTTGCAGCATTCGAAGCATCGACATACTCAGCTTCTATGGTTGAATCCACTATGATGGGTTGCTTGAAACTCTTCCAGCTGACTATGCCACCATTGCATATGAACACATACCCTGATGTAGGATTTCTATCATCAAGATTAGATATGAAGTCTAAATCAGTGAAACCTTCGACTCGCAACTCAGATCCACCCTTCTTTAAAGATCAAGAACAAATTCTTAGTTCTTCTCAAGTACTTAATGATGTTCTTCATAGCTATCCAATGTTTCTCGTTTGGATTTGATAGATACCTACTCGTGATACTCACAGCAAGGGCAATATCAGGTCGAGTACAAAGCATGGCATACATAAAGCTCCTTATGGCCAAGGTATAAGGAATCTTACTCATACGCTGAACTTTCTTAGATGTGGTCAGACATATCATCTTAGAAAGATGAATACCATGCCTAAAAGATAAAAATCCTCTTTTAGAGTTTTTCATTCTAAACCTCTTCAGCACTTTCTCTATATATAGCTTTTGTGATAGGCTTAGCATCCTTTTAGATCTATCCTTATAGACCTTTATTCTGAGAATATAGGATGCTTCTCTTAGATTTTTCATGAAGAATTTCTTAGACAACCATCCTTTGATCGAGGTCAATATGGGAATATCATTCCTAATGAGGAGAATATCATCTATATATAATACGAGGAATGTTATTGCACTACCATTGACCCTTTTATATACACAAGATTCCTCCTCATTTTTGATGAAACTAAATGATTTGATTGCATCATCAAAATGAAGATTCCAACTTTCAGAAGCTTGCTTTAATCTGTATATGGATCTTTGTAGCTTGTAGACTCAATGATCATCATTACCAAATGTGAAACCTAAAGACTGCTCCATATAGATATCTTTCTAAAGATATCCATTCAGAGAGGCAGTTTTCACATCCATCTGTCAGATTACATAATCATAATAAGCTACAACAATAAGTAGAGTGTGAATAGATTTCAGCATAGCTACGGATGAGAAGATTTTTTAATAGTCAATACCTTCACACTGAATATAACCTTTTACCATGAGCCTAGCTTTATAGGTCTCTACCTTACTATCGGCACCTATTTTTCTTTTATAGATCCATTTACACCCAATAAATACTATACCCTCAGGTGGATCCACTAAGGTCTATACTTGGTTCGAATGCACTGAGTCAATTTCTGACTTCATTGCATCTAACCATTTCTCAAAATCGATGTTAGACATTACCTCGTCAAAGGTATTAGGATCATATCCATGATCCTTATCTCTCATAAGAAATATTTTCTCTATTTTTTCTATAAGCATACCCATATATCTTTCAGGAGGATGGGAGACTCTATTAGATCTACAAGATGGTGGAGAAACATCAATTACTGGCTCATGAATAATGAATTTCTGAGGATTTATAGCTCGTTGCTCTTCAGAGACCTTCTCTTCAGGCTCAATTAACCTTTCACTGCCTCCTTCCTCGATAAACTGATTTTCTAGAAATTTGGCATGATGACTCATAATCACATTATGATCTTGTGGAAGATAAAAGTAGTAGCCTATGGTTTCTTTTGGATACCCTATAAAATGATTCATAATAGATCTATCCTTTAATTTATCAGCCATCTATTTTCTGACATAGGTTGGACATCTCCAAGTCTTTAGATAAGCTAGACTCGACCTCTTACCATGCCATATCTCATATGGTATGGTAAGAACAGATTTTGATGGAATCTTATTCAATAAATATATTACAGTTAAAAAGATATATCTCCAAAGATATAAGGATAAATCAGTGAAGCTCATCATAGATCTAACCATATCTAATAGGATTCTATTCCTCTTTTCGGATATCCTATTAAATCGAGGTGTTCCTGGAGGAGTCCATTGAGAGACTATATTATTGTCCTTAAGATATCCAAAAAATTTTCGACTAAGATATTCACCTCCTCGATCATATCGAAGAATCTTAATGGATTTATCTATTTATTTTTCTACTTCATTTTTGAATTTTTTGAACTTTTCAAAGCCTTCAGACTGTGTCTCATCAGAAATACATACCCATACTATGATAGATCATCGGTGAAGGTGATGAAGTAGCTATAACTATCTCTGACCTGTACATCAAATGGTCCACACACATCGATGTGTACTAGGATAAGTAGCTCAGTGGCCCTTTTCCTATATCCTATAAAGAGTAACTTGATCATTTTTTATTTAAGATAAGATTCACAAGTTGGGTACGACTCAGAACCAAAAGAGTCAAAAATCCCATCTTTTTTTTCAGTTTGTGTATTTTGTCATCTTCAATATGGCTTAGTCTATGATGCCACAAGTACTTTTGGTTAATTTCATCTTTAGATCTCTTTTATTCTATGATACACACTACTTGCTCATTAATTTATATTTACATTCGCATCAATATGCAAGTGATACAGACTGCCAATCAAAAGATCACATGCAATCAATTTATTTCATAAATAAATAGAATAAAAATCTTTATCAAAATTAAAATCAAAACCATCTTATGCTAGCATAGATACAGAAATCAAATTCTAACTAGCTACAGATATAAAATAATAATCTTTCAAATCTAATCTAAACCCTAACGATAATCGAAGAGAATAAGTACCAATGGCTTCTACAGTAATTTTTGTTCTATTATCGACCTGAAGGATCATATCATATTTTCTCAATCTCTTACTTTCTATTAGACCCTGCATTGAAGTACATATATGAGTACTAGAATCATAGTCTAATACCCAACTACAAGTAAAAAAAATCATTAAGTTAGATTCAATTACGAGCATATTTGACATACCTTTCGAAGGTGTATCATCCTTCTTGGACTTCAGGCTCTTCAGATAGAGTGGATAGTTTCTTCTCCAATGGCCATCAGCATCATAGTGGAAATACTTTTCCTTCACTGCAGTCTTCTTCGGAACATCCTTTTTAGCTTATTGTCCTTCTTCTGCTTTTTGGTGGATTTATTCTTCTTCTTCCCATCAGACTTTATCTTGGATGAAGAAGACTACTTCATAGTAAGAACAATATCTCTTGAACTTTTCATGGTTTCCTCAATAGTGTCAAGATGTCAATCAATTCGGATATGGTGTAATCCAGTTTGTTCATATAAAAATTTATAATAAATTAATTATATGAACTTGTAAGGGATTAAAGGATCAAATCCATTTTCAATTTCTTTTGCATATTAAGCCCGAGCTTCTCAAGCTCTTCAATGTCTTTGATCACTGTTATACAGTACTCATGGACTGACTATCCTTCGTGTATCTTCATATTGAAGAGTCTCTTAGATACTTCGAAGCATGCAGTATGGCTCAACTCTTGGAGATGAGTGATCATAGTCCTGGTAGTGGGCATATGCTCATACTAGCTCTATAACTCATTTGACATGGAAGCCAGCATATAGCACTTAACCCAACTGTCTTTATCCATCCATTTTTTATATGCTATTCATTGCTTAGCATTAGAATGGTTTGGTAATACTAGAGGGTTCTGATCGAGTATATGACCTAATTTTTCAGAAGTTAGGACAATCCTAAGGTTTCTAACCTAGTTTTTAAAATTTATTCCAATCAAATGATTGGATTCAAGGATGTGGGCTAAAGGGTTTGAAGCTGACATGGTTTAACTGTGAGAGCAGAGATTTAAGTTAGACTTTTATACTTATAATTTTATATTTATTTTAGAGACTTTAAAAAGTAAACAAAGCTTTCACTATTTTTTCAAATCCCTACACTCTTCGAGTGGAAAGCAAAAATCCTAACGCGACAACTGGATCTCTAGTGGGTGCTACAGTCCCACCGATGTCATGCACCTCACCTGATAGATATTGGTAACACGCACACTGATGCATGGATAACTCCTTGTCCAGATGCTTCTCTAAGTATATTACAGCTACTTGATCTCAAAGTCATATAGGCTTACCTAATAGATATTAACCATACTCTTTAGTTAAGTTCAATACACCATTCACAAGTAGGTGCAAAGCCATCATTGGATTCCTCACTTGACAGATATTGGATCCAACCCCATCCTTACCTTGGAGCAACCTTTTGCTAATAGTGTGGTTACGTATTTCGGTGCAACTGAACTACTGTGATCAGTCATGAACAATCAACACTAGTAGCACGCCCATACATCTATAATGATGGAAGACCTCTAGACTTAATATTTATAGAGAGATTTTAAGTTTAGATCTCATTTAATCAATCATCATATGACTGATCTAATTAACATGGGCTAAATCAAATCACTAAGCAACCATATTCAAGACTCAATCTTTTAAATTGGTCAGGTAAGTAGAGATCGGTTGGAAATCCTCCGTTGCTTTTTTTAGATACTAATAAATTGATCAGATCAGTAAATAAAATTAATTAAATAACCACCTTTTAATTACTTATCTTAGACACCAATAGATCAATTGGTTCAAATAGATTAGCTTAAGCGAATCAGGCTCAAGCCATCGAGCCTAATTAGGTCCTTAGGTTAATAGATTCTACATAAGAGATTTAATCAATTTGATCAATAATAATTATATGATCTAAGACTTAATTGATCTAATCTTAATCAATACTTGACTTAATTTGATTAATTATTTAATCAAATTAGTCCCATTATATCCAAATCAAAAATTCTAGATGTAATCTAATTACTTGACCTAATTTTTGATTTATCCATGATCAAAATTCTTATGCACAAACATAAATTTTAGATTATAAATCTAAATTTTAGATCTAAATTTTTTACATAAAAAATAAATTTTAAATCATAAAATTAATTTTTAAATTTATCATACAAGCATATATCTCATATATGTATGTAAAATTCAGACCTAAACAAAATTCAGATCTTGTCATGATATCATATATCTCATATACAAATCATCAATTAATTTTAAACTAATTTTTATACCTAAATATGCAATCATATATCTCATATATGAGTTATAAAGTAGGTCTTAAAAATTTCAGATTTCATGCATGCAAATATATATCATATATATGAACTAGAAAACTTTCTAGAATAATTTTCAGATTTATGCATGCCTTCATATATCCCATATATGAACTTGAAATCAGGTCTAAATTAAATTTTCAATTTAAATTAAATATTTATACATCTTATGTATCAAGAAAAATTATATTTTAAAACTCTTTTCAAAAATGTACATGTCAATTTCATGCATAAGAAATCCATGACTCTAATACCACTGTTGGAATTTCGTGTATGGTGCATGCATGTATGTTTCAAAATTTTCTTTTCTAAATAATGTAGTAAAATTAAGATTAAAATATTTTTTAATCTAATACATACATGCATACAATATAGAACACATGGATCTACTTCATATATTAAAATTGAATGCATGCTAAATTTTATGCTGAAATTAAATATGTGATTGAATTATATATCTGTTACGCTTTTACTTTCTTTGAATTTAGATCTAGAAGAATGTCTGTTCTTCTTTAGCCATACAAGTGCTTGACCTCTATAGGTATCTACTTAGAATCAGCCTGGAACAATCCTCTATGGTGTTGGTTGTTCTTCTTCAAAAACGATCACCCTGCAAATCTGAACGAAGTCTGAATCGTGATCAACTCTTTGATCCTTTCTTTAATCTTTTTTCTCTTCTTTTCTTGCTCTTTTTTCCTTGGTTATGTAGCAGCCAAGATTTGAAAACAGTAGCCAAGAGATGCCGCCCAACAGCCTTGGGCGTTGGATGATGGAGGATGCCCAACAGAGTTTGGACATTGGAACTTGAAAGGAGAAGAAAGAGAGGCATGGGGAGGTTTGGAGGCTTGGAGAAATCTAATTTTCTGATGCTAAGATCCTTAGGGAAGGATCCTTTAAATAGAGGAGCCATTGGACTCCTAATACAAATCAAATTGGCCCCCTTAGACAAGTCATAATTGCATTAGGACTTCTTGTAGTCCCACTACTTTGACCACACCTAGGAGAACCATGGTTGGCACCCTCTAGGCCTCTCTCTCACACACCACATAGGGCTTATGGGATGCTCCTTACTGATCCTACATACCATCTCCATGTAGGCATGCCCCAACTTGATCAAATCAAGTGGTTTCCCATGCAATTCAATCAAGGAATAGATTAAGGGTTTGAACCCTTAATGCATATGATCCAACACCCAAGGCACCTAATAATTAGAGCTCAATAAATTTAATTTATTTAGATTATTAGCAGGTAATTAATTTGAATTAATCTTATCAAATAAGTAATTCAAGTGTAAAAAAAAATTAGATTCAACCATATGCTAGCAAGATTATTCTGAACTCAATAGGATTTCTCTAAATCCAATTGAGACTACATAAGTCTAATTACTTATTCTAGATTTAATCTCTTTATTATGTGACGTCATAAATTCAATTCTATCTGATAGTTTGATATACCATGATCTTTATCATAATATCATTGAAACTCTTTTCAATGATATGAAAAGATTCTACTCTAACTCAACAAGAATCATCGATCATGAACAATCCTAGTGAGCTCTCACAATCTACTAATGATACCTAATAGTATGTAGTGGCAATCCAACAGAATCGAAAAAGAACCTCAAAGTGTAGTTTATATGTGATTCAGTTTCTCTATCATGAATTCCGACTAGATAGTAGGTCATGGATAAATTGTCAAATCTCATCATCAGTCATATGATAGATTCGATTAACTCAAATCCAATTGTGATCCTCATAGAAACTCTTTTTTATTAATCACATTGCTGCAGCTATAGACTTATGGATTTAGCCTTTCAAGCCTTATAGGACTACTCTTTTCTATTAAGATTGATAGATTCTATCTAGATGCATATCCTACTCCTACAGTGGATCAACTGTCGCCAACATCCACTACAAAGACTCAGTATGGTCACGTTTATGTGTCAGTCAAACTCCAACCACCACACTATGAGTAATCGTGCTATCACAGATCAAAAGATCATTCATACAACTATAGCATTGAGATGATCACTAATGATTGAGTAGAAATTTAAGTGATCTCTCATATGATCATGCTCAGTACTAATTATTCTCTAACAATTACTCACACTCATCGCTTAGTGTCTCTAAACTATAGATTAGATATTCATCTACTCCGAAAGAAGCGATCTGTGCATCGATCTATCTAAATCAATCACTATCCTCATGATGATACTATGACCGAAAGTATTTAAAAATTTTATACATGCTTTTAATTCTCAACTCTTTGAGAATATGTATCGAAGTATTAATTTTATGAATGATTTAAGGATGCATCAGAGTTGAATAAAAAATAAAACTTATTTTTTTATTGATCAAATCAGTATTTTAAATATAAAATTATGTTCTAAAATTATTACAATGTGTCAGTCATATTGGCTTCTAAGATATACATCCAATATATGGTTGGTCTTGAATTTAATTGAGATGTGGAGGATGATCCAGAAGCTGGTATCAACAATTTCTATCACATGCTGAGAGATACTGATGAATCACTATAGTCAGGATGTGAAATACATATTGTATTATCAGCTATGTCAGAGTTGTTGAACTTGAAGGTCGAGTTTAATATGATGGTCAATTATTATAATAGGATAGTAGCAATCATAAAGAAAATACTATCGCAGGATGAGAAGCTTGTTGGAAGCTTCTATGATTCAAAGAAAATGGTGAAAGAGTTAGGCATGAGATACAAAAAGATAGATGTATGTCCAAATGATTGCATGCTTTTCTGTAAGGAGGACCAACTAAAGAGCTCATATGACGTATATGGTGCTAGCCGATTTAAGCCAAGGCAAGGGGCTAGAAATCAAAAGGATATACCATACAAGATTCTTCGATACCTTCCTCTCACTCCTAGGCTTCAAAGGCTTTACTTGTCCAAAAATAATGTCGGACAGATGAGATGGCATAAAAAAGAAAATTCACAAATACTCCAATATGAGTCATTCGTCGGACAGTGAGATATAGAAAAAATTTGATGCTCATCCTTTATTTGCTTAGGAATCCTGTAATGGCCGACTGGGTCTATCTATTTATGGATTTACATCATTCAATCATACAGTGGCTCTTAATTCATGTTGGCCATTCTTTATTACTCCATATAATCTACCATCTGGGATGTACATAAAAGAACATAATATCTTTCTTACATTAGTCATTCCTAGACTATGACACTCTGGTAGAAGCATTGATGTATATCTAAGGTCTCTTATTGATGAGCTGAAATTCTTATGGTTCGATAGCATATATACTTTTGATGTATCGAAGAAGCAAAATTTTATAATGAAGGCTGCATTAATGTGGACCATTAACGATTTTTATGTTTATAGGATGCTATCAGGATGGAGCACTCATAAAAAGTTAGCATGTCCCTATTGCATGGAAAATAGAAAAGCATTTCAACTTGAGCATGGTCGTAAGCCCTGCTGGTTCGATTGTTATCATTAATTTCTCTCCAAGCATCATCCTTTTCGAAAGCAATAGGATAGTTTCAAGAGGAATAAGATAGAGAAGGATCGTGCACCCCCGTGACTCAGTGATATGGAAGTATTTTAGTGGGTATCCCTAATTTAACTCTAGTGTGTAGATAAAGTTGACTCAAATGGGTCGAAATAATGATGGTGGTGGTGAGAGATCAGAGTAGAAGATTTCAATATTTGCCTATCCCACTTGTGAATCTAGGCACAAAGCTCATCGGATATTAACTGATACTGAAATTTGACAGGCAGAGATATATGTTTTGTTAAACTATGAGGAGGTCGACCCATATATTAAGTAAGTGTCCATCACAATCTCAACACTTCAATTACTTATTACATTGTACTTATCTTATACATATATAGGCAATATAATGAGATGCTGAGATGGGACAACTCGAGGATAAATAAAGAAGAAATTTCTACTCAGTGCTCATAAAACTTTGCATATTGGTTCCACCAATTTATAAACGACCATTGTCATTTCATATATTTTAATTCTTCAAATTTATTCTTTTTATAATATGCAGGTCATGTAAGGGGGTGAATCTATATTTAAGAAGCTAAGACCATTAGGTTATAGGCTAACAAAATATGTGATATGTTATAATTACTGTAACGTAAATAGTTTTAAATTTCACACCCAATAGTATGGATATCATAAGAACACAATGAATAGTAGTGTATGTATAAAGAGCAGCTGGTGGGAAGAAATGTAGAGTGACTACTATGGAATTCTTGAAAAAGTGATCAAGTTGACCTATCTTGGAGGTAATAGTGTTATTCTATTTAAGTATCGATGATTTGATAACTATAATTATATGAAGGTTGATCTATGATACTGGCTTATTAAAATCAAATATGGATCAAAAGTATATATCAACGAGCCCTTTGTGCTAGCTCAACAAGCTGTTCAAGTGTATTATACTTTTTTTCCATCAAGAAAAAGAGAAAGAAAAGATTGATAGGCTGTATGCAAAATTAAGTCTCGAACAATTCATTACGAGCTTGAAAAAGAAGAGGAGCCCCATTTACCAAAATACTTTTAGGAGAATAAAATATTAGGAGTTCATCAGCCTTTAATAGATGTAGATTGGATACTCTAAGAATTCTCCTACATGATGGCCAACATGAAAAAGTAGATCATACTGATAAAAGGAAGAAAAAGTGTAATCCTATCCAAGAAGGTGAAGAAAAAGAAGTGGAAGAAGAGAAAGAAGTGGAAGAAAAGGAAGAATCAGAAGAAGAATCTGAAGAGTACCAAATATTTGAAGAGGACAATGAGTAGTGGTAAATATATCAAACTCCTATTGTCTTTCTATTCAAATTTCTAATGTTGAATAAACCTTCAGACTTAGTGGAGTCGGCCCCAAAAAGCAAGAAGTCGACCCCTGTTCTGAAATTGGTTGGAAAGAATAATATTTTAAGTTTCAGAAAGGAAGGAGTTAACCTCAAGAACAAAGGAGTCAACTTTGGCACACTAGAGAAGACTGGTATGCAGATGGAGTCGACCCCTAAATAATTGGAGTCAACCCTTGAGTAGATAGAGTCGACTCTTGAGGAATTGGAGTCGATCTCAAGCTCAGGGACAACATAATAGCTAGTTTTTTTTGTCTTTATGGTGTGCTTGTTTTATTTTTTTTATACTTACCTTGCATCATTTTAATTTTTGCATTGCTTGCTATAATTGTATAATTTATCTGTGAATCTATTTATTTTTATTTTCAGAGATTACAGGAGGACTACTTCTAAAGGATGGAGCCGTGCTAGTCGAAGAGAGAGCTCTGGAGGATAGAGCTCTCGAGAAGAGAGCTCTTGTGGGGCTAGCTCATATGGTTTTGCGGCACTTACATCACACAGAACCCACATCAGTTGATAAATTCTAACACTTAAAAAAAAAATTTAGATTATTTTATCTTTTATTATCTAATATAATATTCTTTATGATATTTTGCTACTCTTAGGTTCAGATGATGTGAGATCACCATTGACTCCACAATCATACAGAGTAGTGAACAGCTCTCAGCCTCAGCACCATAGTAGAGGATCTGCCTGGCTCACGACACCTCTGACTCGATCAGAGGATAGAGAGCTTGTCCATATTCAGAGACACTCATTAGTACTAAATTTTTGAAGAATATGTTTGAAGTTTAGCTATTTTAGAATCAACATTTATTGTTCAAAATTAATTTTACAAGACATTTAGGGAGCTTAAGGTGTCCCGTGTGGTTATCGAGATCATCTGACGATTGATGTCGAGGCCAGTGAATGAGTTCTCCAGTTGATCGTCAGGGGCTCATGACACTGCATGGGAGATATTCTTGATAAGTCGAAGGTATTTAATTTTTAAATTCACAGTACATTTGTATTCTATTTATTAATATACACTTTCTTGTAATTGCAGGAATACTATCGATTTGAGATTCCTCAGGATGAGGAGGTTAATCGTCGGACCTTCGAGGAGGTCGCCACATGTATGCTTCAGGATAGACTATACAACCTCAGGTAGTCCGCCATTGAGTTCTCTAGTTCCAAGTCACTATCAGACTGAAAGTCTTTCACGGATCACTGGATGCGGGGAGATGTATGGGAGGTCCTCTATGACTGTGGAGTAGTGAGAACTACTCTGATATAGATGGCAGAGGGCTGATAGAATCGGACCGCCCAATAGGATGCAATTAAGTACACCGATGGCTCTATTGGCACACTTGTTATAACAAATAGATTGATAAAAATTCTAAACTTATATTAATTTCATGTTTAGTTGATTATATGTATATTTTTATTAACTTTATTTTATTATTTACTTATTATAGACATAGTAGCTGGGTCCTGTATCAAGGCAGCTGTAGTTGTGGGAGGCCACACACCAATCTTAAAGGATCGGTGATTATTTAGATTCTAGGTCTAGATGTATCATAGTAACTTAAAATATTATTTATTAAGTTTTTATATATACTGATATGTATAGTAGTACTAATGAATTTTTAAACTATGTAAGTGGATTATGCGGAGTATATTACAGCGCGGCACAGTGAGGACCCAACCTCTCAGACCCTTCTTGACCTTGAAGGATGGCTCAGGGCCATCGAAGGGGTGAGTAGGAGCCAGGTCATAGGGTTCAGGTATAGCTTTGATCCTCCAGCAGCTTGCTGATCTTTGACATCCTCCTCTCAGACCTCGACAATCCAGACGTAGGGTGATGCGCATGTCGAGGAGATCGTTCAGAGATTTTTTTGCCAGCAATCTCAGAGCTTTCGAGATGCCGCTCGCGAGATAGTTGTTGAGATTTTTTGGAATCCACATCTGCACGATCTGCTAAGCTTATTGTCATAGCCATCACGGTAGGTAAATCAAATAGTATTAATAAATTTTTTTATTTATTTTAAATTTTTATATTTAGAAGCTTCATATAGTTAGGCTTGAGTCGAGAGAAGAGGATCTAGAGGTCAAAAATCAATCTACCCATCCGATAGATGGACTGGAGGTGTAGATACATTCATATCATCGAATGAGATGTATAGAAATAATCTATTCAAGAATTGGAGGAGTATATCAAAATATATCCCTCCGTACTGGTTTAGGCTTCAAATAGGAGGAAGAGATATCCGAGGGTCAAAATTCAATCTAACCATCTGATGGATGGATCAGAGGTGTCTATAGCTCCGTATCATCGAATAAAATATATAAGAATAATCTGTTCAAGAATCAAAAGAATATATCGAAATATACCCCTCCATACCTGTTTAGGCTTTAAGCTAGAGGGGGGTACTTAGGGGGTCAAAATTCAATCTAATTATTTGATGGACTAGTTGGAGATGTCTATAGCTCCGTATCATCGAATAAAATATATAGAAATAATCCATTCGAGAATCAGAGGAGTATATCAAAATATACCCCTCCGTAAAGTTTTAGACTTGAGATGCATAAATTACTTTAGTTTTATAATTTCAATTAATTTAGTTCTAAAATTATTAATAATATTTTTTATTTCGTTACAGAATGCTGGGATATCTAGCTCTCATCCATTTGCTACTGTGAATGACATACAAGAGTGGGAGGAGGAGGAGGATCTTTGTTGATTATTTTTAGTTTTGATGTAATGTATTTAATTTTGATATTTGAATAATATTATCTTCTACAATTAGATAATTCATTCTTTTTATATAATATTAATTTTTTATTTATGATGGTGATAGTTAATTGTTAGTTGTTATAGTGTCTGTAAATATATGTTGGTTGTTAATTTAATTATAGTAGATTTTAATAAATATATTTATTAATTTTTTTAAAAAAAAATTATTATTAGTAATGCTAGATCCATCGCTAATATCGTCACTAACTATTAGCGATGACTATAGCTTATTAGCGAGGAACTATAGCAGTCACTAATATATTTTTTAATTTTTTTAATTTAAATTAAAAAATAATTTAAAAATTATTATAAGTGACGGACTTACCGTCGCTAATTATTGTCACTAATATTTTATTAGTGATGATTTTTTCCACCATTATTAATAATGGTTTCCAGCATATAACTTTTTTCGATGGTTTATTGATGATGGTGTTTAGTCGCTAATAATATTAGCGATGGTTTTTTGACCATTAGTGATGATATTTTGCCATTGCTGATAATTAACTTTCTTTTAATGTATATCATGTTAGTTTGATGCCTCTCTAGCATTACCTTAAGTAATGCTTTTTATTTAATATGGAGCTATCTTAATTTTGCATGAACAACAAATTTTTTATTTTTATTTTTTAAAATCTAATATCCAAAATTATATTTTTATCAAAAATTAACCATGATTATTTTAAATATAAAAATCTTAAGCTTTTATAGGGTGGGCCCTGCGATAGCATTTGACATCCCAGTTGGTTCGATCTAGGTCATCCAATTAATTAGTTACAAATTAAGGATCACATTTAGATGCTGAGATGCAATCGATGGTGAAATCCCATGGTACTTAGTTCGATCAAGATGAAGACGGACAGACTGTCTGACACTCAACAATTAAGATCCCTTTACCAGGGTCTATTAAGTTTATTAAAAGTTCTTTCTAAAATTTAGAAAATCTTAAAAGAGAGATACAATCTAGAGAGAGATATTTTTAGAGAGAAAAACTTATAGAGAGAGAAAGTAGAGAAAAATTAGAGAAAGTGAAAAAAGAGAGAAAGAAGGAAGAGAGAGAAACTCTCTCTCTTTTTTTTTTTTTTTTTTTTTTCTTTTGTTTTTTCTTGGTGCTTTAACATCGTGCGGTTTGTTTTTGGGTTGTTTCTATCTAGTGGGTTAATTGGAGATGTTTGCTCCTTTCTATTCTCGGAACAGAGGGGCTCAAAGCCAGCGGCAGCTGTCGTCAGGAATGCGGGCCACAGTGATGTAGTTAGGGGATCACAAATTGGCAGTTGGCACTAAAAAAATTAAGAAAGACAGGCAGAAAATCAAAGAACAAACAAGGGAATCAATCAAATACTCTTTCTGACAAAATCTAACGATTCGTCGGCCGGAAACTATGGTTTAATGGCTAAGAAAGAGGGAGGGAGAGGAGGGTCAATCAAGATTTGTTGGCCTGTTACATGGCTTTCCCAACGACACTGACGTTGAAATCTGGTTAGCACATTGACAGCTTTCGGGAAGAAAAACTCTGATGATTTCTCCTTCATTTGGGCTTTAATCTCCAGTGGAAAGGATGGAAAGACTTCTTTCCAATTGGAGTCTTCTTCATTGGTATTTTTTTCCTTTCTTTTCAACGCTTTAAAATCATGCAAATCATTTTGGGCCTATTTGGGCTGGGTTAATGGGCTAGGTATCATACAGGCATGCCAAATGGAGCCTGTGGCTGCTAAAACACAGCTTGATTTAAGTCCCAGGCAACAAATGATGAAAGCGAATGGTCGTGAGAGTCTCTTTTCTTCTCTACTTCTTCTTTAACAATAACTGTTGGATCTTTCTCCAGAATGTCAGAAGCTTCACTTGGTTTTATGACTTTGGTTTGCCTATCTTTATCCTGATGTGGGCTCAAATGAGACAAAACGGGGCCTATTTAGATGGATCGACTGAAAAAACTTTCATTGAATTTGTAAATTGAGTTAGAAAATCAATTAGATAATAGGTTTAGAGGTTGAACTAGACCTATATCTACAACTATTTAGGAAAGGATAATAGGCTTAGAGGTTGAACTAGACCTATATCTACAACTATTTAGGAAGGGATGGCAACAAAATCTAAACCTGTGAATACCTAAATCCAACCAGATCCAAATTAGGTTGGGTAGTCAACATGTTGACTAGATTTGGATAAAATCCAAATGCTTAACTTTGGGTTCAGAACAAGACATGATAGTTATTCATCCGATTCGATAACCGATCAAAACCTAACCCAAACTATCTTTATATATATATATATATATATATATATATATATATATATATATATATATATTATACATATTACATTAAATATATTTTACTAATTACCACCTACCAGTTATCAATTACTAACTATCGGTTTGAATTTTATTTTGATTGAACATGAAACTAAGTATTATTCAATTTTATTTGTTTAAGACAGATATAATTTATGGAATAGTAGTATGACTTTAGAGTTGAAAGAAATGAAAAAAAAATACTCCATGTGACTCAATTAGATTCAGATAGGATAAATCCAAAGTATCTGATATCCGATTGAGATGGATTTGGGCGAAAAAAATTAGTATTGATAGTGTTTAGACTGGGTTTGGATAGTTTATTGGATATTCAGGTTTGAGTTTGGATAGTTAAAAATCCATCCCGAATCCTGTCCGATGCCATCCCAATCCAGAATTTGTTTTGGAGTGGGCTAGCTTAAATCCCATAGGAAGAAGAAAAAGGCCTCAGCAGGCCTTTTGCTGTTTGGTTTCTATATTTTGTTTAATCAATCAAAATCCATCTCATGAACCAAATATAATAGAGATAGAAATGTTCATAAATAAATTGAGGCATTTTCTTTGCTATGTAAATAGTTCAACAAACAGAAAATTAATCAATGTCTAAAACAGAGATAAAGGAGAAACTAACCTAGATCAATCAACTAATGAACCAAATGTTCAAAGCTCATTAGATACAAATCAATACACAAGTTTTATGATCTCACCTTACTCAAAAGACCAAGGTAGAGACTAGTCATAAGCAAAACTATAACAACCAGGTGAATGAAAGTCGAGGAGTTGAGTCAAGAAGAAGATCAAATAATTATTCAAAGCCTACCCCCTGCACATATCCAACAAATATTAATAACGAGCTTAGCTTTCTTCAATCCACGAGTCTCCTAAAACTTCCCTTAATTTAGAACAAAAATAGTCGGTGTCAGGATCATCTTCAAGGCCTTCAAGGTATTTCGATAAGTCTGACATCTCTGAATCAGAAGGCTCGGGTACAGTAGCAGAGACGTCTGGTGGTGGAGTTGATATTGATGCTAAAGCACTGGCATGGGAGGTTGAAGGTCCAGCCTCGGCACATTCTGTGAACGCCGATGGTAGAGGAAGCAAAGCAATCAGAGGCAGAGAATCCAAGATCCCTTGGTTCAGCCTTGAAGGACTATATTGTGCTGTTCGTGCTACCGACTGCAGTGGTTCATTGTCGCCTTCAAGATCTTCCGATATGTTCGGCAACTTTGAATCAAAATGCCCTGGTGAAGTGGCAGAGAAGTTTGGTGGTGGGTTTGACATTGGCTCTACATCACTGGTATAAGAGGTTGAAGGTCTAACGACAGCATATTCTGTGAAAGATGATGGTGGAAGGGGCAACGTGAATGGAGGCTGAGAATCCAATGGCCCCTGGCCGAGCTCTGGAGGATCGAATTGTGTTATCTGTGCTACTGATTGTGATGGCGCATGCTTGCCATCAAGAACTTCTAAGATGTCCCGCCATTCTAAATCAGAAAACAATGGCAAAATATCAGAGAAATATGATGGTGGGCTTGAGATATGCATTCTTGCGGCACTGGCATAAGATGTTGAAGGTCCAGCCTCGGCACATTCTGTGAACCGCAATGGTAGTGGGGGCAAAGCAACCGGAGGCCGAGAATCTGAGATCCCCTGGCTCAGCCTTGAAGGATCATATTGTTTTGTTTGCAGTACTGACTGTGGTGGATCATATTGCTTTGTTTGCGGTACTGACTGTGGTGGCACAGAGTTATCTTCAAGAACTTTTGTTATCTCTTGCAAATCTGAATCGAAACGCCATGGAAAAGTAGTAGAGAAGTCTGGTGTTGGGGTTGATATTGGCATTGTAGCACTAGCATAAGAGGTTGAAGGTCTAGCCTCGGCATATCCTGTGAAAGGTGGTAGAGGGGGCAAGATGACTGGAGGCTGAGACTCTGAGGGTCCTTGGTTGAGCCTTGAAGGATCATATTGCTTTGTTTGCAGTCCTGACTGTGGCGGCACATTGTTGTCTTTATTAAGAACTTTTGTTATCTCTAGCAATTCTGAATCAAAACGCCATGGCAAAGTAGTAGAGAAGTCTGGTGCTGGGGTTGATATGGACATTGCAGCACTAACATAAGAGGTTGAAGGTTCGGCTTCAGCATATCCTGCGAATGATGATGATGATAGAGGGGGCAAGATGACTGGAGGTTGATAATTTGCGGGTCTCGGACCGAGCCTCGAAGGATCATATCGTGCAGTCCGTGGTAGTGCCCGAAGTTGCATATAGTTAGGCATCACCATGTCTCTATTGGCATATGGTGGATGGTATGGCAAGTGGATTTGTTCATGAGTATGATTTGAACGGTTAGGTAGCATCTGGACTTGTCTACCAATGACCATGTCTTGCTTTAAGTTACTGATTTCCATTGGCCCCTGGGCATCTTCATGAACTACAGAATGAGATGATAACCCGATTTCTTGATACTCAGGCACAGCTTTCACTGCCACATGGGTTCTTTTCTCTGTTGTGCACATAAAGTTTGCAGATAACCCATGTATCAAGCTACCAAAAGAGACTGAAAACTGGTTTATGATGTGATTTATGTCTATGAGATGTCAGATGTATTTATTTGGATGAATGATGGGCTTCATTGCCTAAGTTTTGAATAGTGCAAATAAAACCTCTCTTGGGAGCGGTGGCTGGTTCTACACGCCACCGCTACTATGATGCAGTCACATAAATTGCCACACAGAAATTTCTAAAGAAAAAATAAAAAGATCATGCTTAGGCTCTAGAAAATTTACCTTCTTGTCTTGCGATGGTAATTGGGAGCATGAAATTGTATATTCTTCCATAAGCCAATTTGTTTTTCTTCCCTTTCGAATTCCATCATCTATAAAGTAGTTAAGGATTCTCTTATGTCCAAACACCGGGCCTTCTATATCCTTATTGCCTGAAGAGGCTTTCCAATATCCGCCACTTTTCTTGCTATTTGGTCTTCTTCCATTAGGATGTTTTCTATTTCTTGATGTGAAAAAATAGGCCACATCATCGGTGCCCGCAAGAATTCGAGCTCATAAGCTTCTCATAATATTTATTTTGATTCAAAAATTTTTAGTTAATATTGGTAACAGTAATAATAGTAGAGTCCTTGTATCCAAACTGATATTAGATACTAACAAAAATAGTTCACAGGCTTAGAATCATAAACATGCATCGACCAAATTTGCTATGAAAAACTGTAAACCGACCTACTACAAGATTAGACTACAAGCTTAGCGGGGAATCTATCAGAAGTCTACTAGCCCATAATAGAAATCCTATTCAATGAAAAAGTTGTACTATCTTATGAGCATTTTGTTTTTTTTTAAAGGAAGTCATAATTTGAAGGTTTTATTTTAAAATTTGATGATCCAACTTGAAAGTTGATTTGTATAAATTGGAATTGGATACACCATTGAATTATCTAAAATCTACGTCTAAGAAAACCAACTTAAAGTTACGTCATAATAGAACCATGTAATTCATCTACATGCATCATAGATGTTTTTTTGAAAACAACCGAAATGTCTTAACATGATAGGAAAAACAGATATAAGTTATATAATATATGACAAAGGAAATAATAAAATTAAAATATATATATTTGAGCATGCACCATATAATTTGATCGGGTACCAGGTTCCCTATAAAAATCAGGCCATACATGAATATGATCCAATAAACTTTAGCTCATAGTTTTTGACCTAAATCTAGACATAATCAAAGTTCCTTAGCTCAATCAATGTCAACTTATGATTTATGACCACAATTTTTATTTTGTAGGAAAGAATCTTAAACAACTTCAGCAGAAAAATAATCCCAAGAAAAAGAGAATTTTTGCAAATTAATCAGCACAGTGAATATAAAACAAAAAATTCTCGAAAGAAAATTATAAAAGGATAAAAGGCCCTGTATCAGATATTTGGGACTAAGCTAATTTAGCATAAAAGATGCATATAAAAAATAAAAATCAATTAGAGAGAATGTTACGCACCTAGAAGTTCCTGAGGGTGGTGTTCATAAACTTCGGCCTCCCTAACGAACCCACCAGGCAGACGTTCGCCCATCAACTTGGGCTTGAGGTGATATTCCAACAATTCCTCGCCCTTCGGCGCGAATCGGATCCCCGCTGGTAACCATAGGATCCCATCATCTCCTTCCAACCCCTTTTCTTCTCTCATCCCCCTTTTTTTTTTCTTTTTCCAAGGCTTCCCAGTGTATGAGAGAAAATCTAGGTACTCTTTACCTCTTTATGTAGTTACCGTCATACCAATTCATTCCTATACCGACTGGGTTTAACTCTCTTTTATTCCAAGATTATTCGCCTAGTAAGATAATCGTAACAGACCTATTCTAGGTACTTTTATCTCTTACCGTTATACCAACGTACTCCTACACGAACTGGGTTTAACTCTCTTTGATTCCAAAATTATTACCCTAGTTAGATAATCGTAATAGAACCATTCCCAAACGAACTATGTTTGGTTCCTTATTCCGGTAACCACACAATCCTGAAAAAACTAGGATAAGATCGTCCCAGAGAGAGAGAGAGAGAGAGAGGGATCACCTAGTCCGCCGTCTAGCTAATGCTATTGTCGCTCAAATACAAACAAAAGTGATTCTAGAGGCACTTGCCGTCTTCGAATTAATATATCACTGTCAATGACTGGTATAATAAAACTTGTCGGAGGAAATCAAACCTCCCAGACCCATGTATGAAGTTCGGAATTTGAAGCACGCATGCATGCAGGTCCGCACACATAAAGAATGATACGATGGGATGATTTCATAGCTTATTTAGTATATATATGTTAAAGTTTGTTAAACTTTGAGAATTTCATAACTTCTTGTTTTTTTCTGGTGAATAAACAAACTATCATTAAGTATAGTAACTCAGATTACAATAATGCTTGGCGACCCAAAAACCCATAATATATACTGACTACGAAAACCCATAGTATGGTAACATTACAAGGATGATACACCGAGGAAACCCATAATATACAGTGAATAAAGGGAGGAGTAAGTAGGCTAATAGGAATATAGTATGAACGGAATGCCAGCATATCTTTAGCTCCTGACATTTAGAGTCCAGAGAGGAAAGAGCCATGAGTAAAGATAACACCCAGCATTAAAATGGTAGCAGCATCATATTACAAGACCATACTCTGCGTAGAAGAGCCACTGAGCTGAAAATGGGTTCCATGAGTGGGAAAAGCAGCACAAATGAACACCCCAGCTGTGGTCCATAAAGACAGCAACCAATAGCAAACACAGAGATGAGAAGTTGGGAAGAGCAGCTGCTGGTGTATGAGGAAGAGATGTAATGCAGAAAGGCAGCCTTCAACAAAAACAGCTTGGGAGAACAAAACAAAAGCCTTCCTGTAGGAGTATTAACCAAACAACAGCCAAATAAAAGCTCACTCTTCCTGGATGCTAGAATATCTGTGAACTACAACAGGATTAGCTGAGAACATGAGGCAGAGAAGTGACAAGGGACCCGACTGAGTGTAAACAAACTGAAGCCATAGTACGTCTAAAAAAATATACACTACAACAAAAAATAAAATTTTTGATGAAAATAATCATCATCCAAAAAATTAATTTTGTCATAAAAAAATCTTGATGACGAACAAGAATCGTCACATCATTCGTTATGAAAAATATGTCGCTAAAGATATAAGGTGACAATAGCAATATTTTATCACCAAATATATATCAATTATGATGAAATTATATTCGTTACCAAATGATACAATATTTGGAAATAGTTTATCCCATCACAAGAAATTAAAAATTTTATCATGATATTATATATTTTGCATCACCAACAATTAATTATGAGTGACATAAACAGAGTCGTCATAAAAAAAATTAATTTCATCATAAAATAGTTTTAATGATGAAAAAAAATCATCATAATACTCGTCATCGAAAGTGTGTCGTTGAAAATATAAGATAACAATAGTACTATTTTACCACCAAATGTACATTAACTGTGAGGTAATTATATTCGTCACCTAATGATATAATATTTTATGATGATATATTTTGTCATAAGAAATTAAAAACTTTATCACAATATGACATATTTTTCGACAGTAAAATATTAATCCGTAGTGATGTAAAAATGTTCGTCATCAAAAATATTATATTTTTATGATAAAATTATTCGTCATGAAAGGCTTAAACATTACATCACCAAAGAGTACACTATCATCACTAAAAGATTCTATAATAAGTCTCTTATGAAGTTATTGAAGGAAAAACCGGCTTTTTTCCTTGTAGGATCTTCCAGATCTAATGAGATCTAGGGTGGAATATTTAAAAAAAAAAATTATCCTACTTTATTTCAGATCTAAGGTCTATTAGATTTGATTCTTATTATCTAATATTTAATTTAAAATTAAATCTAAAACTTGAGGATTAGAGGAATATCTTTAGGGTAACTAGATTACCCTGTAAATGATCGCAGCAACGCCCGAGGTTCTAAAATAGTCACGTAGTCGTCTGGTCTCTACCGGTATCCACTCAAGCAGGATCTGGATCGTCTTCTCCTCGCGAATCTTTGCTCTAAAAATCAGATCTAGATCTAATCTACAAGATCTTCAAAAGATCTTCTAAAGCTGGAGCAGCAGCTTCTCGACAAATCCCTGCAGCCTTCTGATCAGGGAGCCACCATACCTTGGACAAGCACCAGATGGATGCCCAACCTCTTGGACGTGAAGAGGGGAGGGAGAGGAGCAGAGGGGGCATGGAGAAGTAGAGGAGTTTCACATTTTTGCTGGGTATTAAGCAGATTTTCTAAACCCTAGGCGCAGACAAGGTTTAAATAGACCTTGCTACGCCACGCAGTGCCACATCATTCGACCAATCAAAAAATTTTAATTAATTCTGAAAAAATTCTGATTGGTGGAGTGATGTCATCTGATCATATCAGATAAGAATCCCCACAATCCCTCCTACTGTTGGTGCCAACACTGGATAAGCACAATGAGATTGGCACCCCACAGTCCAAGTTGATCAAGGGATCAGAGTCCTCATCTCATGGGACTCTATCCTTATCCACTTGGGGTGCATGCCATATCTGATTATGGCATCCACATTGAGGGCTAATTTAGTAGGTAGACACTCCACTAAAACTCTCCAATGACCTCTTGCCAAGTGACCTTCAGTCCAAGGTCCATGGGTCAACATTTGACCAATGTCCTAAAACAGAAATGGCAGGTGACAGAAATTAGCAGGTGTTGTCTTAAATTTATCTCATGAATTAAGACAAGACTTTTCTGAGCTGGACTGGCTCCAGTCAAACTGAGAGAAATCTTCTCAAGGTTCTCTGGGTGAGTCAAATAACATTTGGCTCAGTCGAGATAGAAAAGATTACATGAGGAGAAAGTTAGGCTCAATCTTGTGCTAGCACGATTTTCTTGAACCTAATTGGATCTAATCCAAATCAATCAAACTGGGCTAGCTCAATTGAATACATCCAGACCCTAACTCTTGTTTGTATGATTCAGTTAGGTTCATTTCCATATGGTAATGAGATATGTTGTGATCTCATCATCGACATCATCGAAACTCCTTTCGATGGACCAGAACTCTTCTGATTTAGACAATTAGAATGATCGATCATCAAGATCATTCTAATTGCTCCCAAAATCCATCAGTGACACCTAGCAGTATATGGTGGTAACCCATCAGAAATGAAGATGAACCTCTTGGTGCAGCTACCTGTGTGATTGAGTTCTTCTATTATGAGTCCCGACTGAATTAGGGTTAAGGTGAACTCGTCAAACCCAACATCAGTCATATGAATCAATCGATTGATCAGAGTCCAATGTGAAACCTCAATGAAAAACTTTTTTTTATTATTTCACTCTGCCATGGCCATGGGCTTAAGAACTCGATCTTTCGATCATCATAGGACTACTTCTCTCATTTACCGATGTTGATAGATCCCATCTTGGTGCAATCTGATTCCTACAATGAATATGTTACAGCCAACATACATCTCAGGATTTCGAATGGCTAGGAGATCGAGTTATGGTGTAGTCAAACATAACACACTCAAGGTGAACTGTCGATGCACCTCAGGTCAAAGAACTAGACACACAGCTGCAGCATCGAGCTAGTCATCGACGAGAAGGTAGACTTCCTTATGATTGTTTGAGGTGGTCACGCTCAGTACTCTCGTTCTCAATGAATACTTGTACTCTCGCTCTGATGTCTCCACACCATATACTCAAGACACATCTACCCTAAGAAAGCGATCGTACACCAACCTTCCAGATCGATCACCATCCTCGTGACGATCCTATGATCAGGAGCTGTTTATGAGTTAGTTATGTAAATTCATGCCTTAAATTTTTAACTTTTAAAATATGAATTAATATTTCTACTAACTCAAAGGATGTATCACAGACATAATGTACACAATATGACAGTAGAATAATCCTTTCATTTATAGTCAAAATTATAAATTTGTCCTTATATTTGTACAGAAATATGTCAGCCAATCTGACATCTAGGGTACACATCTAACAAACTCCCACTTAACCTAATGCCAATTGGCTACATATTTAAGTCCCATCTTCTCAAGATGGGCTTCGATCTTCTGCTGGCCTAATGATTTTGTCAGTGGGTCTGCCACATTGTCTGTGGAGTCGATTCTCTTAATCTCGACATAACTTTTTTTGAGGTAATCATGGATCAGATGGAATTGTCGCTTGATATGCTTGGACTTTTGGTGAGACCTTGGCTCCTTAGCTAGGGCTATGGCGCCATTATTTTCACAGTAAAGAGGGATGGCATCCGATGACATCACTCCAAGCTCTGCTGCAAACTTCTTGTATCAGAATGCCTCCTTCGCAGCTTCCGATGTAGCAATATACTCTGCCTCCATGGTGGAATCAGCAATCACCGTCTGCTTGGAACTCTTCCACGTAACTACACCACTATTGCAAATGAACAGACTTTCAGATATCGATTGTTAATCATCTATATCAGACATAAAGTCTGAGTCTGTAAATCTCTGAATTTGGAGTTCTCCATTCTTAAAGACTAGAAACATATCCTTAGTCCTTCTCAAGTACTTAAGGATATATTTCACAGAAGTCAGTGTTCTTCATCTGGATTCGAATGATATCTGCTTGTGACACTCACAGCATGGGCTATATCAGGTCGTGTACATAGCATGGCATACATGAAGCTTTCTATTGCCGAAGCATAAGGGATCTTGCTCATGCATTCAATCTCCTTAGGTGTGCTAGGGCACATCTTCTTAGAGAGATGAATGCCATGTCTAAAAGGTACTAAACCTCTTTTGGAGTTTTTCATGCTAAACTTTTTTAGCACCTCCTCTATGTACATCTTCTGTGAAAGTCCCAGCATCCTATTTGGTCCATCTCTATAGACTTTAATACCCAGTATAAAGGATGTCTCTCCTAGATCTTTCATAGAAAACTCCTTAGACAACCATATTTTGACTGAGGTCAATATGAAAATATCATTTCCAATCAGAAGGATGTCATCTACGTACAGTATGAAGAAGATAACTGTGCTCCCACTGACCTTCTTGAACACACATGGTTCCTCCTCGTTCTTGATGAAATCAAACATTTTGATTACATCATTGAAACGAGTATTCTAGCTCCGAGATGCTTGCTTAAGTCCATAAATGAACCTTTGCAACTTGCAGACCTTATGATCATCATCACTGGATATGAAACCAAGTGGCTGTATAGATATCTTCCTTAAAATATTCATTTAAGAATATCATTTTCACATCCATCTGTCATATTTCATAATCGAAATAGGCTGCAATAGCAAGCAATGTGCGGATGGATTTTAGCATGACTATGGACGAGAAGGTATCCTGATAGTCAATACCTTCGTGCTGACTATAATCTTTCGCTATGAGCCTAGCCTTGAATGTCTCTACATTTTCATCTGCACCTATCTTTCTCTTGAAGATCCATTTACACCTAATAGGTACAATATCTTCAGGTGGATCTACCAAGGTCCAGACTTGGTTTGAATGCATCGAGTCAAATTCTGATCTCATTGCCTCTAACCATTTCTCAGAATCGATATCTGATATCACCTCGTCATAGGTCTTGGGGTCATCACCATGAGCTCCATTTCCCATGAGGAACATTTCCTCTACATCCTCTTGTATGGTACCTAAGTACTTTTCAGTAGGATGGAAAAATCTAGTCGATCTACGAGGTGGAAGAGGTTGTGTTAGGACTGGTTCTAATTGATTGAGTTTCTCAAGTTCTTTAGCTCGTTGTTCTTGGGAGATATTCTCCTTGAGCTTAATTATTCTTTCGATGCCACTATCTCGGATAAACTATTTTTCAAGAAAAATAGCATGTCGATTCACAATCACATTGTGATCTTTTGAAATATAAAAATAGTATCCTAATGACTCTTTAGGATATCCTATGAATCGAGCTCTAAAAGATTTGAACTCTAACTTGTCCGCCTACTGTCTCTTGACATGAGCCGAACAACCCCAAATTCTGAGATGACTCAGACTTGGCTTCTTACCATGCCATATCTTATACGGTGTGATAGGAACGATTTTAGAGGAAACCCTATTCAATACATATATTGCTGTCATGAGACAATATCCCCAAAAAAGCTCAGAGAGGTCCGTGAAGCTCATTATGGAATGGACCATATTTAATAGGGTCCGGTTCCTCTGTTCTGAAATCCCGTTGAGTTGTGGCATTCTAGGTGGAATCCATTAAGAGACTATGCCATTATCCTTAAGATAGTCTAGGAACTCCCAACTAAGATATTTGCCTCCTCGATCTGATCGAAGAACCTTAATGGGCTTTCTGTTTATTTTTCTACCTCATGCCTGAATTCTTTGAACTTTTCAAAGACTTCAGACTTGTGTTTCATTAGAAACACATACCCATATCTAGACATATCATCAGTAAAGGTAATGAAGTAGACATAGTTGCCTCTAACCGACACATCAAATGGGCCGCATACATCTGTATATACTAGGGCAAGTAGGTTTGTGGCCCTTTCCCCATGTCCCATAAAAAGGAGCTTGGTCATTTTGCCTTGAAGGCATGATTCACAAACTGGATATGACTCGAAAGTCAACAGACTCAATAGCCCGAATTTCTTCAATTTGTTAACCCTATCTTCTGCTATATGACCTAGCCTTAGATGCCACAGATACCTATCATTTAGACTATCTCTAGGCCTTTTAATTCTCATGGCATTCACATTTTGCTCGATATGAAATACAGATACATCAATACGTAGCTGATAGAGACCATTAATAAGAAAACCATTTGCAACTTTATTATTTTCATAAAATATATTACAATGGTCCTTATGAAAGCTAATCACATAGCCTTCTTGTGCTAAACATGAAACATAAATCAAATTCCTGCTTACTGCAGGCACATAATAACAGTCTCTAAGAACTAAATCTAATCCTAACGGTAATCGCAGAGGGTAGGTTTCTACGGCTACAGCAGTAACTCTTGCTCCATTTTCGATGCATAGGATCATATCCCCATCCCTCAGTCTCCTACTTTCTTCAAGACCCTACATAGAAGTACACAAATGAGCACTAGAACCAAAGTCAAGTACCCAACTAGATGTAGAGAAAATCGTAAGATTAGATTCTATAATGAGCATACCTCTAGAAGGACCATCCTTCTTGTTCTTCAGGGTGGCCAGGTACTGAGGACAGTTCCGCTTCCAATGGTCATCTAAATTATAGTAAAAATATTTTTCCTTTTCAGCAGTCTTCTTCTTCGATTCCGTCTTTGTATTCTTCCCATCCACCTTCTACTTCTTCGCAGACTTCTTCTTTTTTTCAAAAGACTTTCTCTTGGAAGAAGTCCACTCCATAGTAAGGACTGAGCCTTTTGAATCCTTCAAAAAAAGCTCAGCCGTAACCAACATGTTCATTAACTCAGCCAAGGTACACTGCATCTTATGCATATGGAAGTTCATGATGAACTGACCATATGCATCGGACAAGGACTGAAGGATCACATCAATCTAAAAATTCTTGTCTAAGATGATACCGAGCTTCTCAAGCTCTTCAAGATTTTTAATCATTATCAAACAATGATCTTGGACTGACTGCCCATCACGTATTTTAGCCTTAAAAAGTCTTTGGCAGATTTGATACTTGGCTGCGCAACTTTGTTCACCAAACAACTCTTGTAGGTGAGCCAACATTTGGCGGGTAGTCATAATATTCTCATGCTAGCACTGCAAGTCATCAAACATTACACCCAACATGTAGTACCTGATTTTGTTATCGTCATCCATCCATTTTTTCAGAGATGCTCTCTGTTCAGCAGTCGGACATGTTGGTATGGCAGGTGGGTCCTGGTCCAAGACATGAGTCAGTTTCTTAGAATCCAGAATAATTCTGTAGTTCCTCAATCAGTCCTTGAAATTAGATTCAGTTAATCTGTGGGTGTCTAGTATTTTGGTCAGGGGATTAGATGCAGATATGTTTCCTGTAGAGAGTCAAAAGTTTCTAGTTAGATTTTGTAATCAGACTTAACCAATTTGAAGGGAAAACTGGCTTTCTTTCTTGTAGGATCTTCCAGATCTAATTAGATCTGGGATGGAATATTTTTTTTAAAAAAAATTATCTTACTTTATTTTAAATCTAAGATCTATTAGATTTGATTCTTATTATCTGATATTTAATCTAAAATTAAATCTAAAATTTGAGGATTAGAAGAATACCTCTAGGATAACTAGATTATCCTGTAAATGATCACAGCAATGCCCAAGGTTCTAAAATAGCCACGTAGTTGTCTGACCTCTATCAGTATCCACTCGAGTAGGATCTGAATTGTCTTCTTCTCGCGAATCTTTACTCTAAAAATCAGATCTAGATCTGATCTACAAGATCTTCTGAAGCTGGAGCAGCAACTTCTCGATAAATCCTTGCAACCTTCTGATCAAAGAGCCACCATACCTTGGACAAGCACCAGATGGATGCCCAATCTCTTGGACATGAAGAGGGGAGGGAGAAGAGTAGTGGGGGCATGAAGAAGTGGAGGGGTTTCATATTTTTGCTGGGTATTGAATAAATTTTCTAAACCCTAGGCGCAGACAGGGTTTAAATAGACCCTGCTGCGCCATGCAGTGCCACATCATTCGACCAATCAAAAAAAATTTAATTAATTCTAAAAAAATTTTGATTGGTAGAGTGAAGTCATCTGATCATATCAGATAAGAATCCCCACAATTCCTCCTACTGTTGGTGCCAACACTGGATAAGCACAGTGAGATTGGTGCCCCACAGTCAAGGGATCAGAGTCCTCATCTCATGGGACTCTATCCTTATCCACTTTGGGTGCATGCCATATCTGATTATGGCACCCACATTGAGGGCTAATTTAGCAGGTGGATACTCCACTAAAACTCTCCAATGACCTCTTGCCAAATGGCCTTCAGTCCAAGGTTCATGGGTCAATGTTTGATCAATGTCCTAAAATAAAAATAGCAGGTGACAGGAATTAGCAGGTGTTGTCTTAAATTCATCTCATGAATTAAGATAAGATTTTTTTGAGCTAGACTGGCTCCAGTCAGACTGAGAAAAATCTTCTCAAGGTTCTCTAAGTGAGTCAAATCATATTTAGCTCAGTCGAGATAGAAAAGATTATACGAGGAGAAAGTTAGGCTCAATCGTGTGCTAGCATAATTTTCTTGAACCTAATGGACTTAATCCAAATCAATCGAATTGGACTAGCTCAATTGATGACATCCAGCCCCTAACTCTTGTTTGTATGATCCAGTTAGGTTCATTTCTGTATGGTAATGAGACATATCATGATCTCATCATCAACATCATCGAAACTTCTTTCGATGGATCAGAACTCTTCTGATTCAGACAATTAGAATAATCGATCATCAAGATCATTCTAATTGCTTTCAAAATCTATCAGTGACACCTAGCAGTATATGATGGCAACCCATCAGAAATAAAGACAAACATCTCGGTGCAGCTACCTGTGTGATAGAGTTCTTCTATTATGAGTCCCGACTAAATTAGGTTTAAGGTGAACTCGTCAAATCCAACATCAGTCATATGAATCAATCAATTGATCAGAGTCCGATGTGTAATCTCAATGGAAAACTTTTTTTCATTATTTCACTCTACCATGGCCATGGGCTTAAGGACTCGATCTTTCAATCATCATAGGACTACTTCTCTCATCTACCAAGGTTGATAGATCCCATCTTGATGCAATCTAGTTCCTACAATGAATATGCTACAGCCAACATACACCTCAGGATTCCAAATGGCTAGGAGATCGGGTTATGGTATAGTCAAACTATAACACACTCAAGGTGAACTGTCGATGCACCTCAGGTCAAAGAAGAGCTAGTCATCGATGAGAAGGTAGACTTTCTTATGACTGCTCGAGGTGGTCACGCTCAGTACTCTCATTCTCAATGAATACCTGTAATCTCATTCTGGTGTCTTCACACCGTAGACTCAAGACATATTTATCCTAAGAAAGCGATCGTACATCAACCTTCCGGATTGATCACCATCCTCATGATGATCCTATGGTCAGGAGCTGTTTATGAGTTAGTTATGTAAATTTATGCATTAAATTTTCAACTCTTGAAAATATGAATTAACATTTCTACTAACTCAAAGGATGTATCACAGACATAATGTACACAATGTGATAGTAGAATAACCCTTTCATTTATAGTCAAAATTATAAATTTGTCCTTACATTTGTACAGGAATGTGTCAGCCAATCTGGCATCTAGGACACACATCTAACAATTATATGATGTAATAGCTCGAATTTCATGATATAAATATTTTGTCATTAAAGTTTTTGTAATTTTGTGCTAAGTGACATTTCATCATAAATTGTTGAATTTGGTGATGAATAAAGTTCATCACTAAATATTATTTTTTATATTTTTAAGTTGACAAAATTTTTTTTGTTATAGAATATTATAGTGATGAGTCGAAGTACATCTTCTAGTTCTATTTAGATCTGATTGTATCCCGAGAAGGAGTCTACAAAGCTCAGAGGCTTCTATCCCAAGGTGGCATCTAAGAGCTAGTCGATCCAAGACAACAAGAAGCTATCGTTCGGACAAACTTTATTGAGATTGATATAATCGATATAAATCCTTCAGTTGCCATTGTTTTTCTTGACCATTACGATATTGGCCAGCCACTCAGAGTAGTGAGCCTCTCGAATGAAGCCCATAGTTAGGAGTCTGTCTAAAGTTAGGAGTTTGTCCATCTACTCGTCAATCGCCCTTTATCGATTTAAAGTGAAACTCCTCTTTTTTTGTTGAATTGGATGATGCTCAAGGTTGACATTCAACCTGTGGATAATAATATCGAAGGTATACCTAGCATATCGAAGGTTGATCAGACGATGATGCTAGCATTAGATTGTAGGAATTCTAATAACCAATCTCATAGGCCGAACGTCCGCATCATTCTGATTTGGATGACTTTGTGTATAAGATCTTCCTCCTTGACTAGCACTAAGAGCAGCTACTTCGTAGACTTGCCATGGACCTCCTTAAGCTCTTCTCAGTGGTCAAACCCCTTAATTGGGAGGGATTCCATCAGCTTCTTCCCCTTCACTGAAGCCATGAAACACTATCAGACCAACATCTAGTCTCCTTAGATTTCTCCAACCCTATGCCTTGTCAGGCATCTCACCAAGAGGTGATATGTTGACACTTGCCCAAAATGCATTAAGACTAGGTCAGCCTAGGATGGCATTATAGATGGATGGTATCCGAACTACCAAGAGAACTACCAAGAAGTCTAGTTGCATAGTTGCTTGCTGAGGTTCTTGCCCCATGGTGATTGATAAAATAATTTCTCCTTCGACTATAATCGAGTCTCCAAAGAATCTGGCCATTAATGTGTTAAATTTTCTTATTCAATTGGCCAGTAGCTTTATTTTTTAGAAAGCATCATAAAATAAGATGTCGATCGAGCTTTCATTAGCAAAAATTTTTTTTACATCATAGTTTGCTATCATCATAGAGATGATAATATCATCATTATTAGGAGTTCGAACTCCTCAGACATCCATATCAAAGAAAGATATTGGATCACCAGTCCATTACCTCCTTGGTGATGGATCTTTAGCTCGGCTTCTTACCCCCTATCTTCAACAATCTCGAGATAATGTTGATGACACCAGCTATCATCAGTTGTTATTGTTTTCCTCCTTAGGTTGAGGCTGGAGAGGCTGTTCAACTATCCAATTTCTGTGATCATGAACATACTTCTCGAGTACACCCTTCAGATCAAAGCTTTGATTTCATCCTTCACTTGGAGATAGTTCTCGATGTCGTGACCATGGTCCTAATGGGATTGATAGTACTTTCTATAGTTGCACCTCATTGTTAGAGTCTTCATTGGTTTGGGTTGACAAAGGTACCTTTCACCCTTGATCTCCATAAATATTTGGGTTCGAGGAGCAGACAGGTGGTGTAGGTGTTGAATCGCCAAGGTGGGCTCCTCAGCCTCGAGCTCTTCTTTGGGGAGGATGGCTTGTGCCCTTGTCAGGCTTCTTGAGGCTCCTCCCAATCCCTCTTCTTCTTCTTAGAGGGATTCCATCCCTCTTCGTAGCATTTGTCATTCACCACATTTTCTTCTCATGCACACTTCCAAGCTCGCATAAGCATCTCAATGTAATGACTAGAAAAATTTTTGTTCAAGAAAAAGATTAACCTATTACTTCTTAGTCCTCTCTTTAGGACTGACATCGCAACCAACTTATTGAGGTCATGAACTTCCAGCATGGTCACATTAAATTGGGCCATATAGTCGTGCAAACTCTCACCCTTCCTCTGTTGGATGGAAAAGAGGTTGTCAAAGTTCAACTATTATCTTTTGTTGGTGCTGAAGTATGTAACGAATATTATTTCCAACTACTTGAAAGAGTAGATGGTTCTCGGTTGAGGTCCGAAGTACCACACTCATGTTGACTTCTTAAGGGTGGCTAGGAAGGCACTATAGAGAAGGGCATCTGACACCTTCTGAAGCAACATGAGAGATTTATAGCTTTCAAGGTGGTTCAATAGGTCGATGGAGCCATCATAGGGCTCCACTTATAGCATTTTTAATTGAGCAGAGATCGGTTCCTCCGTAATGTGGTGAGAGAATGGTGGTGGCAATTCAATATGAGGTCATCCTTCTATGCCTAGCCTCCTTCCTATATGGCTTTTAGTCGATGGTTGGTCTCCCAGACCTACCACTTTAGCTTGGCTTCACATTAGGATAAACCCAACCTCCAAAAGTATCTGGAGTAGAATTTCTTCTGAAAGATTTCGAAGAGCATTGGTATTGTTCTTGCACCTTGGGCTTTGGCGATGAGGAGATTGAGATCGATGGATCGCAAGCTCTAATCAGATCCATCATGAAGGATGCACTCGCCCAAGGCTTGTAGAGCGAGAGCATTGGATCTGCTATGAGGGAGTTAGTGGTGGTGCAAGCTGTCACTGCTGCTAGTGTTTTGCCATCTTCAGAATATTTTGGATGGTGGCAGTCAAGTTCTAAACCTATTGTATCATGTTGTTGAATTGTTACCAGTCTGCTATCACTGTAGGTTGAGATGGACTGAATTTTGATGGTTGAACAGTGCACTGGCTATGCTAGAAGGACTAACGTCGTGAAGCTTTGGATGCTGCCCTAGTTCTAGCCATTTCTCTCTCTTTAATTTAATTTTATTTTTGTGTTTCTTTAGAGAGAGGCAGATCCTTTAGCACCAATCTATTACCAAGAGTTTTGGGTTTGTGGTTGGGCTTGATCTCCTATTAAGATGGAAATTGGTCACCATCGATATGTGGAGATGGCTCTCATTAGAGTAAAAATGCTCCTTCAAGAATACCTACAAAGAAGTCCACTCATCAGAGACTTTTTACTAGAAGATCCTCTGATACTTAAGTTAGTCGGAGCTTTTAGCAAATAGTAGGGTGAAGAGTAAGAGAATGATAGAGTTTTGAGCTCTATTTCATGGAAAGAGTTTCTTACCTAAGGGTTCCCTTTGCCTCCCTTTATATAGAGGGGGGCCCATTACCATCGAGCTCGATAATAGTTTTGGAAAATCTATGCCCATTCAAGATAGTGGGGTGCCCATTGTGTGTGTTAGGCACGGGTAAGGATTACCACGTTATTTATGAGGATTATGTATGGCAATTAAGCCCACATGCATGTGATTAGGAGAAATATCTTTGAGATCTATGGATAGGTAATTGGCCTCGATTGCTTACTGAGCTAATTAGTCATCATTGCCTTTTGAGGATAGCTGATCGAGAAAGCTCTTTGATGCAGCATTGTACTCTATCCGAACAGACCTAGATCTTCATGTGGAAGAGGTGAGAGATTGTTGATGATATTGTCAGTATACAATCAAAGTCGGACCTTGGTTAAATTCAAAATCAATTGATCTTTTTGGTTGATAGATCCTATGTTCAGTTGGTGTCCAGTCTGGAGGTCGGTAGTCATTTGAAATCATATTTCTATGTGAGTGATAGCTATTCTGGGGTTTCCTAATCTCTATACTCTTCCCCTTCCTAGGAACTTAGTGAATATTAATGAGTCACCTTCTCATCAAGTGATCGGGCTATTCTGGTCAAGAAAATGTCTTACTCCAATAATACTCAAGGAAAAGGAAAGACAACTTTTACCATAAGCCATCTATTTTTGATAGATACATAGCCATACTATTAGAGATAGATGGTTTCCTAAGTTGCAAATAGGCTAGCAAATTTAATCTAGGCAAGTGTTTTGCTTGGGAACAAACTTTGAACTACATTCTGGCACTTGAGAACTCATCAACCATAAACAATGTAATTGATTCCTTTCCCAGCAACCAATTTGTGGCATCAGGCTCTAGATAATAAAATCAAACTAGTACATCTAAAATATTATTTTCAATATATCTAACATCTTTGCGGTTTAGTTTAAATCCTTCTAGAGTTATCATCTCAACATATGGGTAGGTTAAAAGTGCCATGGCTACTGGACCGATAAACAACACCCACATTATGACTACAGTATAGATTGCAGCTTAATCATGATAAGAATAACATGTGAAAAATAGCAAAAGATCTAGGATGATCGAAATTGCATAAGTTTAACAAGATAACAATACAACATATAAGAGAACTGAATAAGTGGAAGTCTCATGAAACTAAATCAAGAAAAGATGTCCATAAGCTAGCCAACCTATGATATAGATGAAATTCTATTACTAAAAGTAATGCAGAAGAAACTAAAGATGGGCAATGACTAGTTCATAGTTCTTCTTTTCTACCTCTTTTTTTTTCAATAAAGAAATATGATGTATTTAAGCATGCTTCTATAGATTTCAAGATTTATAATTAGATTTTCCATGATTTACAATTGGATTTTTCATGAATGTTGCAAAATGATGTCAAAAGGATCTTTTTCCACTTAATAAAAGAACACCTTTCTATTGGATATGAGAGCTCAAAATAATGGAGCAAATAGAGAGCTATGTCTATTGAAGCCTCTCTGAACACCAAAATCTGATCTAGTGTAATGACTCAATCTGGCCTATGGATCAGCTTGAAAAGGTGTGACCCATGGGAATCACATGCACGGCATGTGAGTGAGGAGAGGAAGAAGACTCTGACTCTGATCAGAAGTCTTCTTCTCTCCCAACTCCAATGAGATAGGGGTAATGGGAGGCTCAAACTAGGTTAGAAACCCTAAGAGTCCTCTCTATAATAGGCCTCTTACTCCTCTCTTGGACTCCATCATTGATTCCTTGAGAAATCACAACCGATCCTTTGAGATTTTCCTTTGAGTTTCCCTTGGGCTCTTATTGGAAAGACCACCAGATTTCTTCTTTTTAGCAGCATTGGACCAAGGCAGTTGCTCTCCCTTCTTTTTCTTTTATTTTTTCTTTGTCCACCAATCACCGTCGTACTGTTTTGGACCAGCGAGCCACTGGTTTGAGGTTCAAACAGGACTCCTTCGTTCAAGTCTCTTTTCCTTTTGTTATGATCTCACTGACTCCTATTAGCTATGGCTACCGAAGGGATCTTCTCTATGAAGTTGCTGGGTGCCATCATTGGCTGCCTACTCAGATCCTATCATTGATTTGGCAAGAAAAAGGAAGGGGGAAGGAACTCCCCTATTTTAAAGAAGAAGGAGAGAATGAGAGTTATCTCCTCTTTCTCTATCTCTTCTTCTTATCTTTTCTCTCTCCTTTCTCTACCTTTTTTTCTCACTAGCTAGGTTAAGGGATTTGTGGAAGAGGGATCTAGGGATTTGATGTTAGGCCCCTGATAAACCCTAGTAAAGAGTTCTAGATAGATGGCTTTTATCTTATGGATTTTATTTTTTTAATATTAAATTTAGTTCTATATGAGAATAATTTTTTGGATAAAAGAATATTGAGCAGGCTTCTTGACACCCAGATCATAAATCTAGTAAGTTCAGTTTGACGTCAATAGATATAAAAATTTCTAAACATTGATCATCTATTTATATAAAAAAATATTTTATGCACCAGATATTTGATTTGTGTTTTCAATAGTAACTTGTTATATACTTAATTATTAAGTATATATTTATGGCTTGTATGATATTATGTATTACATATCATTGATCTTAACATGGGTGGATTTTGGTAATTATATGTATCAAATTTTGCAAAAGAGTGTGATCTTAAATATAATTTAAGAAGCATATAATTGAATTGTATAATTGAATGCGGGGTTGTGGTGCTCTACACTGGCCACTTTATTGGTATCTTACCATGAGCTTAAAACTTGATTGTAGTAATTTAAAGTCAAGCACTTGTGGTTCTTTAAACTAGTCACTTTATTAGTACCTCATCATAGGTATGAAACATAGTTATGGTAATTCAGAATTGAGCACCCACGGTCCTTTAAACTAGCTACTTTCTTGATGTCCTATCACAAACTTGAAATGTGATTATGGTAGTTCATAGGACTAGCCACTTTATTGGCATCTTTCCATGGACTTAAAATATAGTTGTGGTAGTCCATAGGACTAGCCATTTTTATTGTCCTACCATAGAACTCAAAATGTGATCATAGTAGTCTAAAGCTGAGCACCTAAATATTGTTAGATCCAATGTTGTTATTTAAGATTATTGTATGATATGATACTATAGATTAAATGATATGTGGCTATACACAACTATAGTAATTTTCTAAAATGAAGGTTATTTAAAGAAAAATTATGTGATAACTTCTTATTTGTTATATATATGGCTGAAAAGCTCATACCTTATGTTATATTTTTGAAAGGCACAGGATATTTAGTTTAGATGGGGTGGGCAAGAGGTTTCCAATACCAAAGTTGTTACTTGATTAGTTAGTTTAGTTTTTGATACCATGAATATTTTGTTGGGAATAGTGTCCCAAAGTCAATCGTCAGCCTGTTGACGGTTGTGCTCATTTTTGTATTTGTACATGGATTATGAATTAATAAAAATTATTTTGATATTTTTCATCATAAAATATTTCATCTTCTAATGAACTCCTATGTTATGGTGAAGTCCTTAGGACTATTTAGACTCGATAAAGAAAGATTTATCGTTTAGTCCTTAAATCTGTTCGCGACCAAATGATACGTTGTTACTAAGGACGATAACGTTTATCAAGCATAGGTCATTGTGTGCCATATAAATTAGTTGTCCTCTTAACCAATGAGTGTGGAGACACTGGTATGGCATACAGGTGAGATGTAAGGGTACATCTGCACTGAACGTGACCAACTTTGAAGCTATTTCTGCTGTCAAAATTTGCTTCGATAAAATATAGGTATAAATATCCCTCCGACCTGAGACCGCCACGGTGACTTGCAAGCAACTCACTGCACTTAGGTACTGGACTACCTGAATTTTTAATTCAGTGACGGAAGGCTGCTGGATGTAGTCAAGTACTTGACTTCTCAGTGCGTGTATCAAGATGGGATTGACCACTCCAGTTTAGGAGCTATGTATAGTCGTGTTTCAATTTAGCAAAATCTTGGCTAGGGTAGTCCTTATGAGGAGTCACAGGACTGTTTGAGTTGAGTACGATTCGGATGATCTGATCAGGGTTGACAGTTTAACCCTGAGTCATCCTAAACACAGGGATCAAAAGGATGAATTATACAGTAACCATATTCATGTAGGTTCTAAGTGTTGTGATTGTGACTCTTCGACCTATCCAGATATCGGGTACCATTGCTAGATGGTCACTTCGATTAGTACAGGAATTGGTTCTTGTGCTACCGGTTTAGGTTCGAACCTGTGGGGTCACACACATTAGAGGTTCCTATCTGATCTGATGGCTAGTGTAGAATCCTACATGTTTGAGACTCAGTGATCGAGAATTAGGATTCTTTGATCATGAGTTCCATACATTATGGGTACCGAGGTCAAGAGTCCCACTGGTTGGGACTTTTCGATCAGGGTTACATATCGATGAATTCTGATGCCTGATTGCCCATCGAATTTGGACTCAGTATTTATGAGAGGTTTAATTAGTAATTTGATCACTAATTAACTCAATTTGATTGAGTAATTATTTTTAGATCAAGTCCAATTGAATTGGATTCAGTTGGATTTGACCCGATTAGGTTAAGAGTTGACCTAATCGTCAAGATGGTTTGGTCTCTGATTTGATCAGGGGTTGGACTTAGTCAATTCTTGATTTGATTAGGATTTTATTGAACCTAATTAAGCCTAATTTAGTTGGATTTAAATTAGTCTAATTGGACCTAACTTATTTGGTTCAATTAGGTTGGTTTAAATAATTAAACCACCTTGACCCAATCTCCATGCGCCACCTCACTTTCATTACACCCATTTGAATTCATGAGAAGGAACTTCTCATAAATTTTTTTTCTCACGCCAAGCCCTCTCCATGCCCCACATTAATGTGCCATATGAATGGATAAGGATGATTGGTTGGCTATTCAAATTCAAAATAAAGTTTGAATTTGAATGGGCAATCAATCTTTGCACCTTATCCCTTTTTTTATACCCCATTTATTACATGAGAAAAGGTTTCTCATGAAATCACTCCATGCACAATTTAAGCCATGCCTCACATCTTTAGTGGATAAGGGATGAGTTGGTGTCCATTTAAATTCAAAATTTGATTTGAATTCAAATATGCAATTACTCATCTTTATCCTTTCTTTTGGATAAGACGTTTGACGTTGTTATAAAAGGAGGAGAAGAGTGGGGCATGTAAGAAGAAAATTTTTGAAAAAAAATTTTGGGGCGTGAGAAGTCTTGTGCATGAGAAGGAAGTCCATATCCTTTCAAGAGAAAAAGAAAGAAAAGAAAGAAAAGTGGGTGTAAGGTTTTCGGTGAGTTTCCTAGAGTTTTAGCCTGGGATTCGGGAAGTGAGAAAGTGAGCTACGAGTATCGTGAGCCCACAAAATCTTAAAAAAATCTTCAACATCCTCTCAAGCACGTCTGTTGATAATCCAGAGTATCTAAAGAATCGACAGACATTGATCGAAGGAGTTCGATCAGCATCGACCGTCAAAAAGGCTCTACAATGAGCTAGCACTTGTGAGGAGTCGATCAAATCGAAAGCTTCGTATGGATGATCCGCAAAGATCAGACATGCTGTGTGATTATGTCACGATGATCAGACTCTTCCGACGGTGATCAGATTACGATGATCTACTATCCGCACAAAGATATTATGCTCTGAACATATTACAGTAAAGTGTTTACTGTTCGAATTTGAATTTTAAATTTAAATACATGCATGCTATATATCATATTTATATCCTAGTGTAGGATAAATTTATATTAATTAATTAGATTAATTAATATTTTTTCACTGTAAAATCATAATTTTGAAAAAGTTTTAAAATATCATTTTACCCCTGCACTAAATTTTTGCTTCAAATGTATCAGAGCGGGTTCTTAGATATGATATATATATTTGCATATGTAGATTAAGTTATAATCTAAAAGTTTAAATTTGAAATTCAAAATTTGAATTTTGAATTTTGAAAGTTGTTCGAAATTCAAAATTCAAAAATTTAAAATTCAAAATTTAAAATTTGAATTTTGAAATTTAAAATTCGAAATTCAAAATTCAAAAATTTGAAATTCAAAATTTAAAATTTGAAATTTGGTTGAAATTTCAAATTTAAAATTCAAAATTTAAAATTCAAAATTTGAAATTCAAAATTTTAAAATTTGAAATTTAAAATTTAAAATTTAAAATTTAAAATTTAAAATATAAATTTTGAAGTTGGTATATTTAGATATACTTGATCCAAGTAGCAAGTAATCGAATTGGGTTGGTTGCCATGGCCGTCCGGTCATAGGAGAAAAGTAGGGTTTAAAGGCCTTCTCCTCCCATTCGATGGGGTCTCCTATGATTGTAGGGGTGCCGCTATAATTATATCCCATGCAGATGAAGCAGCAAAAAGAATTAATTGTAAAGGTTTAATTATGAAATTTATCATGAATGTGTTAGATTAGATCTAAAAGAATATTCATGATTTATTTTGATTGAGTTATTTTCTGTTATGTAATTAGCAATAGGATTGCTATTTATGAAATGTGCTGATCTATTTGTGAAATAAGTCAACATATTTGGTGAACAAAAAATAAAACCTTTCAAATTTGAAATTATTTTTGAAATGCCAAACCCTGACCCATCGACCTAAATACTTAATTAAAAGAATTAAGTATTGTCTAGTAGGTCTAGAATTGTGAATTAAGACCTAAGATAATTGCATAAATTTATGGGTCAATGGGTTAGATGGATTAGATCCATAATTGGGTTAGACCTAAGGTTAGCTTAAAGAAATGGACTAAATTAGAGTAATTGGTCAAATCTAATCAAAAGTTGAATTAGATTAGGTCAAGGATACTCTAGACTCAACTTCAATAGTTGTAGTTGAATGGGTCCATGTCTTTAACTAGACCAAGATGGACTTAATTTATGGCTACGTGGTGGAACCCTATTTACTAAGTTGATCAAATTAAAACTAATGAACCGATTGGTGTCTAAGGTAAGTTTGGCAGTTTGACCAGTGATTTTTAAGCGGGAGCTACTCACAGTGATTCGATCTCTGACAAGTTAATGGCTTATAAACACCACTGATCTCACTTACCTGGCCAACCTGGTGAATTAGATTTTGATTAGATCACTTGGTGATTAGGGCCACCCATGTCATTAGGTAAATCAGTTTGACTGATTTAGGTGCTCCTAATACCAGCTTTAATTAAATTTTTTTTTTTAATCTGACTTGGTGAAGTCAGTGGGAGGATTGAAATTGGCTGGATATTTCTCATCTATCCTTTAATAAAATTCTCAAAAATTATTGGATCCCTAAAAATGATTAAGTTATATTGATAACTAAGTCATAGCCTCCCATTAAGTGAGTGATAATGAGTCCATTAGTTTAATAATCATTGGAGGACCAAAGGCCTGGTGCTTATTGACTAATGGAATTATCATTCATAATATGATAATTTGGTTTGAGTCTTTCTGATGGTGGTCAGGTTGGCCGGCCAAAGTCGGGCCTGATCATTTATTGGTCTGATTCATCAAATCAAATCATGTTAATGGTTGGACCTAACCAGATCTTTTCAGTGGAGGCCAAAGCCTACTGATTAGGTTCTGGGGCAAAATCAATTACTAGAAGTTGTTTAGAGAAACAACTGGTTATGAACCTACCCATAGATGTACATGGGTTGACCAACCAAAGTTGGGCTCGTGTGTAGTCTGTGTGGATTCTAGTACCCACTAAGGAATTAAAGTAATTCCTCGAATTGGAGGTTGAGGCTACCAGTTCGTAAAAATATTAAGAGAAACTTTAGACTAAAGTCCAAGTCTTTAGTATTTATAATTTATGTACTAATAGAGGTCTGATTTTTCTTTATGCAGCTATGGCCACTACCCTGTCCCTTCGATCATTATTAGATAATGACAAGCTCATGTGGCCTAATTTTGATAGCTGGTATCGAAAATTAAAAATCATCCTTGAGCATGAGCGGATCATTTATGTAGTAACGGATCTGGCACCTGAGGAGCCAGCCCCGAACGTTAGAGGGACGGTCCGAGACACTTATCAGAAGTGGCTCAACGACCGCACCACCGTACGGTGCATTATGCTGGCGGCAATGAATGATGAGTTCAGCCACAGGTTCGAGAACGCCCAGCCACAAGAGATGCTTCAAATGTTGAACGACTCCTTTGGCATGCCTGACGACGTTGAAAGGCATAAAACTAGTTATGCTATTTTCAATGCTCGGATGAGGGATGGAGCCTCAGTCACTGATCATGTACTGTACATGATCGAAATGATTGAGTGCCTAAGTAAACTGGGTTTTTCCCTGCACGAGCAGCTCGGTAAGGATGCGATCCTTAATTCTCTGCCCAAGTCCTTCCTCCCCTTCCTTACTCATTTTCGGATGACAAAGCCTGCAGTGAACTATCACGGCTTGTTGGGGTTGCTGCAGAACTTTGAGAAGGATCACCAGCTCCATAAGGAGTCGGTGAATGTTGTGGGAGGGTCTTCTTCTGGTCGTCGACCCTTTAAGAAAGGGAAGAAGAAGAACAAGAAGAAGAAGAATAAGAAGGTGCAGCTGCATGCTGGGATGTCTGCACAGGATCAGACCAAGAAGCGCAAGCCTGACCAGAGCCAGGCGGAGTGCTTCTTTTGCAAGAAGCAGGGGCACTGGAAGAGAAACTGTCCTCTATACATTGCTTCCCTGGATCCGAACAGGCCAAAGAAGAAGCAAGATACTTATATGATAACACCTTGTAACTTTTCTATTTGTGATACTACTGCCTGGGTATTGGATACCGGAAGCCCTTATCATATTTGCAATTCGATGTAGGGTCTGTAGGTCAGTAGGAGATTTGATGAAGGCGAGAGATTCCTGAACGTTCGAGATGGAAGCAAAGTTTCAGTTCTAGCATTAGGAATCATGAACCTTGTAATCAATTCTCGAAATATAATTCTGAGTGAATGTCACTATTATCCAAGCTTTTTATTAAATATTATTTCTATAGGCCTTTTGGCCATGAACAGTTATCAATTTTTAATAAAAGAAAATATTTACAATATCATTTTGAATGGTGTTACAATGTTTGTTGGACAACTTAATAATGGAATTTACTTTCTATCACAACCTGTTAATGTGGTTCAAACCTCCGGTAAATGCCCTAGAATAGATAATGTATCAGAAGTCTACCTTTGGCACTGTAGGTTAGGTCATATCAATAAGAACAAGATAAACAGGTTGGCTCAAGAAGAAATTCTTGAAGTAGGTGATTGTGAATCACTTCCAACCTGTGAGTCCTATCTTCTTGGTAAAATGACCAAATCACCTTTTACTGGAAAAGGTGAGCGAGCCAGTGAACTCTTGGGTTTGGTACATTCTGATGTATGTAGACCCATGAGCTCAAGTGCAAGAGGTGGATATTTCTACTTCATAACCTTCACAGACGACCTATCGAGGTATGGGTATATCTATTTAATGAAGCATAAATCGGAGTCATTTGAAATGTTCAAACTATTCCGAAATGAGGTAGAAAAACAAACTGAAAAATGTATTAAAACTCTTCGATCTGATCAAGAAGGTGAATACCTTTCCAATAATTTTCTGACATATCTTGGGGAGAATGGGATTCTCTCTCAGTGGACTCCTCCTGGAACACCACAACATAATGGTGTATCTGAAAGGAGGAATCGGACCTTGTTGGACATAGTTCGATCCATGATGGGGTTTGCTGGTCTGCCGATCTTTCTCTGGGGATATGCGCTCGAATCGGCTTGTTACCTTCTAAATAGAGTTCCGAGTAAGTCTGTAACCAAAACACCATATGAGATATGGATAGGACGTAAGCCAGTACTCTCGCACCTTAGGATTTGGGGGTGTCCGGCTTATGTTAAATGTTTAATTACGGACAAGCTTAGACCTAGGTCTGACAAGTGTAATTTTATAGGGTACCCAAAAGAGACCAAAGGGTATTACCTCTACCTAGCTGATGAGCAAAAAGTGTTTGTTAGCCTTAAGGCAATCTTTTTGGAAAAGGAGTTCCTTGGTGAAGGGACTGTTGCCTCTAAGGTCGAACTTGACGAAGTTCGACAGGTGAAAAATCCAACGCAAGTTGCTGAACCTGAACTAGATTTGGTTAGATCAGATCCGGAGCCCATTGTTCAAGCACCCTTAAGGCGATCTGGTAGAGTACCACGTCAACCGAACAGATACTATGATTTCTTAGTTCGGGATGGCGATCCTATCGAACTTGATGAAAATGATGAGGATCCGATCACCTACATGGATGCAATGCAGAGACCTGACTCTGAGAAATGACTGGAGGCTATGAAATCTGAAATGGAGTCCATGAAGGTCAACGATGTGTGGACATTGGTTGACCCACCCGAAGGAGTAAAATCCATAGGGTGTAAGTGGATCTTTAAAAGGAAGAGAGACGCAGATGGAAAGGTGGAAACCTATAAAGTCCGTCTGGTTGCCAAGGGATATCGTCAACATTATGGTATAAACTATGACGAGATATTTTCTCCTGTGGCAATGCTTAAATCTATTCAGATTATGCTTGCGATAGCTGCCCATCTAGACTATGAAATCTGGCAGATGGATGTGAAGACAGCTTTCCTAAATGGAGAGCTGGATGAAGAGGTATATATGATACAACCTGAAGGATTCACATCCACAGATGAGTCTAAGGTGTGCAGGCAACAGAGGTCCATTTATGGACTTAAGCAGGCATCACAGAGTTGGAACATACGTTTTGATAAGATGATCAAGACGTATGGCTTCGTTAAGAACGGAGAAGAGCCATGCATTTATAAGTGGGCTAATGGTCCAGTAGTAGTATTTCTTGTATTGTATGTGGATGATATTCTCTTAATCGAGAATGATGTCCCTGCATTACAGGAAATAAAGATTTGGCTGTCTTCACAGTTCTCCATGAAGGATCTGGGAGAAGCTTCTCACATCCTAGGGATGAGGATCTATAGGGATAGATCTAAAAGGTTGCTTGGTTTATCTCAGTTCACGTACATTGATACTATACTGAAGAGGTTCAGTATGGAGAATTTCAAGAAAGGCTATCTTCCGATAGGCCATAGAATTTTTCTCTCAAAGAAGGATTGTCCGACAATACCTCAAGAGAGAGAGCGTATGGGTAGGACTTCATATGCTTCGGCAGTGAGATCTATCATGTATGCCATGACATGTACACGACCAGATGTGGCATACTCACTAGGGGTAGTGAGTAGATACCAATCTGATCCAGGGGAGAATCATTGGAAGGTTGTTAAAATCATCCTGAAGTATTTAAGAAATACTAAGGACCAGTGGCTTGTTTATGATGAATCGGACTTGAGACTTATAGGATTTACAGACTCTAGTTTCCAGTCTGATCACGATGACAGCAAAAGTGTGTCGGGATTTATTTTTACCCTTAATGGTGGGGCTATCTGTTGGAAAAGTTCTAAACAGCACACAATGGCTGATTCAGTTTGCGAGGTGGAGTATGTCGCTGCATCAAATGCTGCCAAAGAAGCGGTGTGGCTGAGGAAGTTCATCATCGAGCTCGGAGTAGCACCCTCCCTTGTTGGTCCAGTTCTGCTCTACTGTGACAGCTCTGGAGCCATTGCTCAGGCGAAGGAACCAAAGGCACACCAGCGGACGAAGCATATTCTGCGCCGCTACCATCTCATCTGGAAAATTATGGATCGAGGTGACGTCGATCTTCAGAAGATCAATGGGAAGGAGAACCTGGCTGACCCATTCACTAAAGCCATTGCGGTGAAGGAGTTCGACAACTACAAGTCGAAGATGGGTATTAGATACTGCACCGATTGGCTTTAGGCTAAGTGGGAGATTATTGAGAATAGTGTCTCAAAGCCAATCATCAGTCTATTGACGGTTGTGCTCATTTTTATATTTGTACATGAATTATGAATTAATAAAAATTATTTTGATATTTTTCATCATAAAATGTTTCATCTTCTAATAAACTCCTATGTTGTGGTGAAGTCCTTAGGACTATTTAGACTCGACAAAGGAAGATTTATCGTTTAGTCCTTAAATCTGTTCGCGACCAAATGATATATTGTTATCAAGGATGACAACGTTTATCAAGCATAGGTCGTTATGTGCCATATAGGTTGGTTGTCCTCTTAACCAATGAGTGTGGAGACACTGGTATGGCATACAGGTGAGATGTAAGGGTACATCTGCACTGAACGTGACCAACTTCGAAGCTATTTCTGTTGTCAAAATTTGCTCTGATAGAATATGGGTATAAATATTCCTCCGACCTGAGACCGCCATGGTGACTTGCAAGCAACTCACTGCACTTAGGCACTGGACTACTTGAATTTTTAATTCAGTGACGGAAGGCTGCTGGGTGTAGTCAAGTACTTGACTTATCGATGCGTGTGTCAAGATGGGATTGACCACTCTAGTTTAGGAGCTGTGTACAGTCATATTTCAATTTAGCAAAACCTTGGTCAGAGTAGTCCTTGTGAGGAGTCACAGGACTGTTTGAGTTGAGCACGATTTGGATGATCTGATCAAGGTTGATAGTTTAACCCTGAGTCATCCTAAACGCAGGGGTCAAAAGGATGAATTATACAGTAACCATATTCATGTAGGTTCTGAGTGTTGTGATTATGACTCTTCGATCTATCCGAACGTCGGGTACCATTGCTAGATGGTCACTTCGATTAGTATAGAAATTGGTTCCTATGTTACTGGCTTAGGTTCGAACCTGCGGGGTCACACACATTAGAGATTCCTATCTGATCTGATGGCTGGTGTAGAATCCTACATATTTAAGACTCAGTGATCGAGAATCAAGATTCTCTGATCATGAGTTCCACACATTATGGGTACCGAGGTCAAGAGTCCCACTGGTTGGGATTTTTCGATCAGGATTACATATCGATGAATTCTGATGCCCGATTGCCCATCAAATTTGGACTTAGTATTTATGAGAGGTTTAATTAGTGATTTGATCACTAATTAACTCAATTTGATTGAGTAATTATTTTTGGATCAAGTCCAATTGAATTGGATTCAGTTGGGTTTGACCCGATTAGTTTAAGAGTTGACCTAATCGTCAAGATGGTTTGGTCCCTGATTTGATCAGGAGTTGGGCTTAGTCAATTTTTGATTTGATTAGGATTTTATTGAGCTTAATTAAGCCTAATTTAGTTGGATTTAAATTAGTCTAATTGGACCTAACTTATTTGGTTCAATTAGGTTGGTTTAAATAATTAAACCACCTTGACCCAATCTCCATGCGCCACCTCACTTCCATTGCACCCATTTGAATTCATGAGAAGAAACTTCTCATGAATTTTTTTTCTCACACCAAGTCCTCTCCACGCCCCACATTAATGTGCCATATGAATGGATAAGGATGATTGGTTGGCCATTCAAATTCAAAATAAACTTTGAATTTGAATGGGCAATCAATCTTTGCACCTTATCCTTTTTTTTATGCCCCATTTATTACATGAGAAAAGGTTTCTTATGAAATCACTCCATGCATAATTTAAGTCATGCCTCACACCTTTAGTGGATAAGGGATGAGTTGGTATCCATTTAAATTCAAAATTTGATTTGAATTCAAATGTGCAATTACTCATCTTTATCCTTTCTTTTGGATAAGACGTTTGACGTTGTTATAAAAGGAGGAGAAGAGTGGGGTGTATAAGAAGAAGATTTTTGGAGAAAAATTCTGGGGCGTGAGAAGTCTTGTATGTGAGAAGGAAGTCCATATCCTTTCAAGAGAAAAAGAAAGAAAAGAAAGAAAAGTGGGTGCAAGGTTTTCGATGAGTTCCCTAGAGTTTTAGCCTGGGGTTCGGAAAGTGAGAAAGTGAGATATGAGTGTCATAAACCCATAAAATCTCAGAGAGATCTTCAACATCCTCTCAAGCACATCTATTGATGATCCAGAGCATCCAAACAATCGACAGACATCGATCGAAGGAGTTCGATCAGCATCGACCGTCAAAAGGACTCTACAATGAGCTAGCACTCGTGAGGAGTCGATCAGATCAGAAGCTTCGTATGGATGATCCGTAGAGGCTAAACATGTTGTGTGGCTGCATCACAATGATTAGACTCTCCCGACGGTGATCAGATTGTGATGATCTACTATCCGCACAAAGATATTGTGTTCTGAACACATTACAGTAAAGTGTTTACTGTTCGAATTTGAATTTCAAATTTAAATACATGCATGCTATATATCATATTTAGATCCTAGTGTAGGGTAAATTTATATTAATTAATTAGATTAATTAATATTTTTTCACTGTAAAATCATAATTTTAAAAAAAATTTAAAATTATCATTTTACCCCTACACTGAATGTTCGCTTCATATTTGAATAATTGTTATTCAATGAGTTTCTTGTTTGTGATGAAATCATTTAGTTGACAAATTTGGTTATTTATTATTTTAAATAAATTTAAATTTTTTAGTAAGAAGTCAAGTCTAGGTCATCTAAAGACTTGGGGATGTCCAGTCTATGTCAGAAAATAGATGGCTAACAAACTAGAGGATAGATCTGTCATAGCTCATTTTATAGGGTATCCAAAAGAAACTATAAGATACTATTTTTACCTTCCATAAGATCACAGTGTGATGATGAGTCATCATGCCAAATTTTTAGAAAATCAGTTTATCAAGGATGCTGGCATTGGGAGGTTAATTGAGCTTGAAAAGAAGGTCTCTGAAGAGCAACGAGCTATAGATCCTCAGGAACCCATTATTCATGAGCCAGTAGTAGATATTCCTCCATGATCTCATAAATCTAGTAGGATCTCCTATCCTCCTAAAAGGTATATGGATATGCTTATAGAGGATGCAGAGGAAATATTCCTTATAGGAAATAAGGATCATAGAGATGATCTGAATATCTTTGCAAGGCGATATCTGACATCGATTTCAAGAAATGATTAAATGTAATGAAGTTAGAAATTGACTCGATGCACTCAAACCAAGTATGAACCTTAGTGGATCTACCTGAATGTATAGTATCCATTGGGTGTAAATGGATCTACAAAAAAAAAATAGGTACAAATGGTAGGGTAGAGACCTATAAAGCTAGGCTCGTGGCAAAAGATTATAGTCAGTACAAAAGCATTGACTATCAAGAAACCTTCTCACCCGTAGCCATGCTAAAATCCATCCGTACTTTGCTTACTGTTGTAGCTTATTATGATTATGAAATTTGACAGATGGATGTGAAAACTACTTTGCTGAATGGATATCTTGAGAAAGATATCTATATGGAGTAGTCTTAGGGTTTCATATCTAGTGATGGTGATCATCGAGTTTGTATACTGCAAAGATCCATATATAGATTAAAACAAGCTTCTCAAAGTTGAAATCTTTATTTTGATGATATGATCAAATTGTTTGATTTTATCAAAAATGAAGAGAAACTTTGTGTATACAAAAAGATCAGTGGGAGCGCAATAATATTTTTCATATTATACGTGGATGATATCTTTCTTATTGAAAATAATATTTTCATGCTGACCTTGATCAAAAGATGGTTTTTCAAAGAATTCTCTGTGAAAGACCTAAGGAGGCATCCTATGTTCTTGGAATAAAAGTTTATAGGACTAGATCTAAAAGGATTTAGGCTTGTCACAAAAGCTATACATAGAGAAAGAGCTGAAGAAATTCAGCATGAAAAATTTTAAAAGAGGATTTCTACCTTTTAGGCATGGTATTTATCTTTTCAAGACGATGTGTCCAACCATATTTGAGAAAGTTCAGTGCATAAGAAGGATTTTTTATGTCTCGACCATAAGGAGCCTCATATATGTCATGCTGTATATTTGACCTGATATTATCCTTACTTTGAGTGTCACGAGCAGGTATTAGTTGAATCTAGATGAGGAGCACTAGATAGCTGTGAAGAATATCCTTAAGTGCATGAGAAGAACTAAGAATTTATTCTTGATCTTTGAAGAAGGTTCTGAGTTGCGAGTTAAAAGTTATACTGGTTCAAACTTTATGTCTAATCCTGATGATAGAAAGTCTACATCAGGATATATATTCATATGCAATGGTGGCATAGTTAACTGGAAGAGTCCCAAGCAACCCATTATAGCAGATTCGATCATTGAAGCTGAGTATGTCACTGCTTCAGATACTGCAAAAGAAGGCTTCTAATCAAAAAATTCATCACGGAGCTTGGGATAATGACATCGAATGCCATACCACTATATTGCGACAACAAAGAAACCAAAATACTTACTAAGGAGCCTAGGTCTCATCAAAAATCCAAGCACATCAAGCAATGGTTCCACATCATACGTGACTATCTCGAAAAAAAATATATCGAGGTGTGAAAAATAGACTCCACGGACAACGTGACAGATCTGCTGATAAAGTAATTAAGCCAGCCAAAGATGAAAGTCCACCTTGAGAAGATAGGACTTAGATTAGTGGTTAATTGGTTTTAGTCTAAGTAAGAGATTGTTGGATATATGTCCTAAATGCTAATATGGCTGATACATTGTAATAACTTTAGAATATTATTTTATACTTAAAATATTGATTTGATTAATAAAAAGATAAAGTTTTATTTTCATTCAAATGTGATGTATCCTTGAATCATCTATGGAATTAATACTTATGATACATATTCTCAAGATGTTGAAAATTAGAAACATGTATACTTAATTTCTAAAATTGCTCCTGATCATAGTATCATTATGAGGATGGTGATCGATCTGGATAGACCGATACATAGATTACTTCTTTCAACATAGATGAGTCTCTAATCTACAATGTAGAGATACTGAGCGATAAGTGCAGGTAGTTGTTAAAGAACAACTAGTACTAAGCATGATCATACGAGAGATCACATGAATTTTTATTCAATCATCAGTGATCGTCTGGATGCTGTAGTTATGTGGATAATCTTTTGATCAATGGTGGTAGATTGCTTATAATGAGACTGCTAGAATTTGACTGCATACAAACATGATCTCTTTGAGTTCTTGTAGTATATGTTGGCAACAGTTGCTCCACTGTAGGAGTAGAGTGTGCATCTACATGAAATCTTTTGATTTTGATAGAAAAGAGTAGTCCTATAAAATTTGAGAGGCTAAGTTTATAAATCTATGGTCACAGTAATATAATTGATGGAAAAGAGTTTTCATGAGAATCACAATTGGACTTGAGCTAATCGAATCTATCATATGATTGATGCTGAGGTTTGATGATTTATCCATGATCTGCCATCAAGTTAGGACTCATGATAGAGAAACTTGATCATATGGGAAAACTACACTTTTAGATTCGTTATTCAGTTTTGTTGGATTGTCACTACATACTGCTAGGTATCACTAGTAGATTGTGAGAGCTCACTAAGATTATTCTGGATCGACGATACTTGTTGAGTTAGAGTGAAATCATTTTGATCCATTAAAAAGAGTTCCAATGATATTATGATAGAGATCATGATATATCTTACTACCAGACAGAATTGAACCTATGGGATCATGATAAGCACATTAAATATATCAATAAAAGTATTAAATTATAAAATAATTTATCTTTATTTTTTAAGAATTGATGCTTTTGTTCATATTTTGTAGGATAGATGATCTCAATGAAAATAATGCAATTCATAGGTTAAAAAGAAAAAAATTTGGAGCAAATCGAACTCAAAATGGATCCTGAATGGAGACTCAAAGGCAAGCTCAAATTCAAGCCAAATTGGGCTCAAAATCAACCCAAATTGACCCAAAAACCAACCCAAATTGGTTCGATTCCATCGCTTGGTGTACCATGGACTAGTGGTCGGTCCACACAACAATTTGCTTGGTCCACATCATGGTGCACAGGGGCAAGAGAAATATTTGCACCGTCGGATGGCTGAAAATGGATCTAAACACCTAATCAACGGTCCAGAACCCTCCATCCCATGTCTAGTGGTAATGGCCCACTCCATTGCCCGATCGGATGGTCGGCAGTAGTCTTCAAGTGTGATCCAACAGTTACGATTGATGTAAGCTGAGAACTAAACTAAGAAGGGATCTTTGTATGATTCGATGGCTAATATCATTCCCAACTGAGATAAGGAGCTAATCAAGCAAGTCTAGGGTGTTTAAATTCAATCCGATAAGCAAAAAAATTATTTCACACACAGATGCATTTGGGATGCAAAACAAAGTGATCTAAAGTAGCCCGGAGTCCTATTACGTAGAGTATTCCATGGGAAATGAAGAGACTTGATACGAGGGGACTATGAGAGCTATAAAAAGGGTCCAGGCATACAAGAGAAATTATCTAAGAGAGAGAGGCATAGAGACAGGGCAGCAAGCAAACTTTGGGTTGCGAAAAAGCTTCTAAGAAGGAGATGCTCAGAAAAGAGCTTTGTTCCTTCACTATCTCCATGCCTACACCATCTCGAAGATTAGATCTAAAGAGGAAGAAGAAGAGAAAGCCCAGCATGCTCTGAGGAGTTTGAAGGAAGATGAGAGTTATCAATCATCTTTACGACGAGACTGCGTCAATCAACTTCAGATTCTTTATTATAGTTTTTATTTTATTTACTTATTTTTTTTAAAATTTTTTATAATTAAATTTTATTTTTAATTAATATAAAATTTATTTTTATGCTCTTTAAATTTTTATTATTTACTTTTATTGCACATAGATGCTAAGATCTAGTTAGTAGTCTTAGTACCAAACTATCTTTTATGCACTTTTAATTTTTGCTCTCAGTTGCTGTATTTCTTTTAAAATTCTTGTAATAGAATTTAGATTTTAATTGATGTAAGATTTAAATTTTTAAAATTTATTTCTATTGTAAGTAGAAGCTAAGATCTAGTTAGTAGATCTTAGTACCAAGTTATTTTTTTTACACTCTTAATTACTACTTTCCAACTTCGATCACTTTTTCAAATCTTTTTTTTAAAATAAAAATTAAAGTTTTTAAATCAATGCACTATCTTCTCTATGGAATTGATCTGACTCACTACTCTCTACGTATTTTTAATTTTTTAAGAAGTCAGATATTTAAACTAATAAACATGGTATCCTAATGACAACATCACGATCTATCAAATTTTTAGCATCATTGTCGAAGAAGGCACGAATGCTAAGATTTTTAATTTCTTTAATTTTTTTTTATAAATATAGTTTACTAACTTTTTTTGTTTATTTTTGTAAAAAAAATAAAAAAATCAAAAAAAAGAGATAGAAGGTTGCCAACTTTACTTGGTGAGATCAATCCTAACCCTAGATTTTTTTTTTTTTAGCATTAGTTGCTTTCTTTTCAAATTAACTTCAAAATAACCTACCTAAACCTAATCAAAACTTCATGATAAGAGTAGAAACCCTAATTGCTTAGAACATCCATCATTTAGATTTATTTTTTGGTGATTGCTAGAGACAAGGTAAGCCTCTTAAGTTTAATTAGTTTCATACATCTAACTTAGTTGCATAGAACCTCTTGTTTGAAATTGATTGTGTATATTCATCTCAAATCAACTTAAGAGCAAAACCCATTAACAAAATAAGGTGTTGATTTCATCACCCTTCTTTAGTCCAAAAATAACCAACCGGCATCCCTCATTAACCCAAGCCTAATTAAAATTAACTAGATGTCAGCCCTTAAGGAATAGGACAAGTGACCCTAAAAGTTAAACCGGATCGAGCCTAGTTGATCAATTGATGTCTAGAAAAGTGGTTTAAAGACTACATTCCGAAGAAAGATAGTTATTTAATTGATTACATTCACTGATCTGGCCAACTTAGTTGGTGTCTAAGAAAAGTAATGGAGGGACCCCCATCAACCTTACACTTATCTGGCAAGTTGGTTGGTTAGGTTCATACTTTAAGTGCTTGATGGTGCACTTGGAACAGTGAGGAGCTGTCTAGATTTAGGATAATCTTAGATAGAGAGTCCACTTTATGCTAATTTGATTGCAATTAACATCTAACCACAACTAATTCTTCTCATCTATCGTCTCTAGATCTAGGACTCTCTTGGGGTTCTCATCTTTAGAACTTCTCTATTTCTTCTTCTTCTCTTTTTTTTTCTCTCTCTCTCTTCCTTAAAAAAAAAAATCTGAACCACACATATTAGGATTTGCATTGGTATATGCATGGTAGGAGATCTCTTTTTTTTGACCTAGTTGAACCTAATCCTAAAATTAAATAATTGATCCACGTTAAACCTGACAATCAAATGGCTGAAAATATTGAAAAACTACCTAGGTAGATGAAGGAATACTTTATTTTTTCCACCTATAACCCATCGATTTGTATTCACTTACCTGATATTCCTGCAAGCCATTATGAGATCAAGTCGATCACCATCCAGATGCTCCCATCTTTTTATGGAAACACCAATGAAGACCCTTACAAGCATCTAAATGAGTTCTTAAAAATCTATTCCATGGTGAAGATCTAAAATTTTATTGATGATGCACTTAGACTGATCTTATTCTTTTTTTCGTTAAAGGATAAAGCCAAGCACTGGCTTGGCACAATAAGGAGACCAATCCTAACTTGGACTGAGATGCAATATGAGTTTCTTAAGAAATTCTATCTCATAGGTCGAACCAACACTATGAGATAAGCCATTATAGGATTTGCTCAACTTCTAGGAGAACAAATTCATGCATCATGGAAAAGACTTAAGGAACTTCTTAGAAAATGCCCACACCATGGCCTATCTAAGTGGCAAATTGTTCAAGTCTTTTATGAGGGTTTAGAAGATCAATGTAGATAGATGGTAGATGCATCTTATGAAGGTATATTCATAAGTAAGAGTGAGGATGAAGCCTATGCCCTGTTTGAGACTTTGAGTGAAAACTCAATCAATCATACTTCACTATCTTCTTATGAAAGATCGATTCCTTACCAAAAGCAGGCAGGAATCTATGAAACTAAATATATAGACTCTAGTCCTAAGGTCGACTTGAGCCTGATAGCTCAGAAATTAGATAAAGTCAACCTTCTTGCCTAGAAGTTATATCAATTTCTAGCCCTAGGTCAATAATCTCCTGCATAATACACATCACCTTCTAATTATTAGAAGATTTGTTCTATCTGTACTAGCCCAGCCTATTATGTGAGTGAATATTCCATGGCTGCATAATTTTCATCTTTCATCCAAAAACAAGTTCAAGCTATCCAAGGCTCTCCAAGCCGGCTAATGATCCATTTGCAAACACATATAACCCAAGTTGGAAAAATCAACCTAATTTTTCTTGGAGACCCCAACAGACTCAGGCTCAAACCCAAATCTATCTGTACAAAACTTTCAAAATAGGTCACAATTTCAGAATTATGCCTATAATAAAGATCAACCTAGTCAGACAATCCAGTCACCGTATTACAATCAACCATCATACCCACTTCTTCAACAGACCAATCTAGCCGACTATAGGCTTAATCAACTCCAACAACTAATTATAACCCAACAGCAATCCATCGTCAGGTTAGAAGCACAAATAAGATAGATAGCTGGGTCTACCATGAGGAGAAAATCAGGTCAATTATCGAGCCAATCAATATCGAATCTCAAGAACAACCCATCCAATGTCCACCAACCATCTGAACCTAGTCATCAATCCAATGTCCTACATAAGAATCTCCAATTTGAGAATGCCAAAGCAATTTTTGAGTTTAGAAGTGGTAGATTTCTTAAGGATCCATACCAAGACCAGATAAGAGAGGCTAGTACTGATGCTAGCCATTATATGAACTTAGAAGAAAAGGTTAATACTGAGACTAATCGCATAGAAGAACCTGAGCTCGAAACTAGTACTGATGCTGGTTTCAATCTGAGTGAAAAAGATAAAGGAAAGAAGAGAGCAGATGAGATATCCAAGATATATAAATCTAGATATTTTATCCAAGACATATAAACCTAGAGTCCCATTCCCTTCAGCCCTAGAAGCTGGTTCTTCCCACAAAAAGCAAAGAGCATGCAATGAATCAAGTGACATCCTTTCGATACCCATTACATCGAACTCAACTCCTAATCCAAAAACTCAATTTATGAGTATTTTAGAAGAATAAATAAGAAAAATTCTCAACGAACAAGAGTCTATGAATGGGTTCATAAATTATCTTCTAAAAATTAGAAAGATAAAACTGATGAAAGATGGGATCATGAACTACTTTTTGGAGATTAGCAACAAAATATTAAAATTTATCAATAAAGGGATCGTAGGCCACTTCTTAAGTTGACAATCTAAAACCATTAGAATTTGTCAATCCACTATTCGACATGGGATAGGTGAAAAAATTGGCATAGTTTAGCTGAAGACTTTAACTTAGTATTTTTGTGAGGCAACCCAAATCCTTATATTTTATTTTTATTTTTTTTAGTTTATTTAGGAACTCGACTCGTGTCTGACTGAAGACAGTAAATCTAGCACTTATTGAGAGGCAACCTAGCTTTTATATTTGAATCTTCTTTTTATTTTTAGCTTACTTTCTTTTTAAATTTAGGATTAAGTTAGGGGGAGAGCAAATTTTGAAAAGACTTCGAGTCGAATCATGAAGGCTAGGTTGAACCAAGTACACATCTGGGTAGGGGATATCTCTCCTTTTCTTCCTCTTTGTCTGTCATACTTTATTTTTTCATTCCATTGAGAATACTATCAATTGAGTTAGGGGGAGAATAATAAAATTTTTTTTAATAAATCTTTGAATAAATTAGTATTTAGCATTTAGGCATCCAATTATGCTTAAGAATCAAATTGAATCAAGTATTTTTTTTTAAAAAAATTGATATGTAGACCAGAAAGTTTGTGAGATATCAAGGGATCAAGTATTAAGAAAATTCAGTAAAGAATTAAGTCTTGAACATAAATATTTTTTCTGTGAGCGCTTCTAATTTCTCCTATGATCAAAGAAGAGTTTATTTTCTATGGGCTTGTGTATGATAATTATATATTTCTTCATAAAATAAATTATTTTATAGAGTAAAAAAAAATTTTTAAGTACTTCATGCTGAGTAACCGAGCCTCTTTACCTAAGCAAGCATTAAGCTTCACGTCAAAAGATATGAAGAACAAAGAAGTTTTATGATAAAACTAGTCTTAACTCGTAATCTGTTTGATTTGAGCAAGTAAGTCTGAGAGATATTTCATACCTAATGTCCTAAAGCCATCTGGTTCGAGAGTCATTGGCTGAAAACTCGATACATGGGTCAGATAGAAAGCTTAATGGATCAAGACACTCAATAGCAGTAAAATGTTAAAGAAATATATATATAAAAAAAAGAACAAAATCTAAACATTGATCTCCCACCAAGTAATCGGGTCCCTTCACCTAAGTAAGCATTGTGGTTCATGTCAAAAGTAGACAATGTGAATATATTTTTATAATAAATAAAAAATAAAAGTAACAATACACTTGTCCATATGAAAGTTAAACAATTTAGAGATAAAGATAGGGGGAATTTAGAAAAAAATCAGAAAAAATTTAATAATCTTCACTTAACTCACACATTGATTAGTACGTACTCCAATGACAAATCTCACTCACGCTCTACTGAACATCAATAATTTTTTTAAAAATTATATGGTAAAATTCAAAACTCTAAGTTAAATAGTATTTAGCTCTAAATCTTTTCTTTATTCGAGGACGAGCAAAATTTAAGTTGGAGAGTGTAATAAGCACATTAAATATATCAATAAAAATATTAAATTATAAAATAATTTATTTTTATTCTTTAAAAATTGATGCTTCTGTTTGTGTTTTGCAAAATAGCTGATCATCAATGAAAAGAGCTCAATTCATAGGTTAAAAGAAAAAAAATTTGGAGCAAATCAGACTCAAAGTGGATCCCGAATGAAGACCCAAAAGCAGGCTCAAATCCAAGCCAAATTGGGCTCAAAATCAACCCAACTTGATCCAAAAACCCATCCAAACCAGTTCGATTCGATTGCTTGATGTACCATTGACCAGTGGTCGATCCACACATGGTCCACACAACAATTCGCCTGGTCTACGTTATGGTGCAGAAGAGCGAGAGAAATATTTGCACCATCGGATGATAAAAAATAGATCTGAACACCTGATCAATGGTCCAGAATGCTCCATCCCATATCTAATGGTGGTGGCCCACTCTGTTGTGCGATCGAACGGTCGGTAGCAATCTTCCAGCACGATCCAACAGTTACAATTGATGCCGGCTAAGAACTAAACCAAAGAAGGGATCTTTTGCATGATTCGATGGTCCAAATCAAATTTGAAGTGACATCCGATGGCTGATATCATTTCCAACTGGGATAAAGAGTTGATCAAGTGAATTTAGGGTGTTTAAACTCAATTCGATGGTCAAAAAAATTATTTCATGCATAGACGCATTTGGGATGCAGAATAGAATGATCTAAAGTAGCCCAGAGTCCTATTACACGGAGTATTCCATGGGAAACAAAGAGACTTGATACGAGGGGACTATGAGAGCTATAAAAAGAGGTCCTGGCATACAAAAAAAATTATCCAAGAGAGAGAGAGGCATAGAGACAGGACAGCAAGCAAACTTTGAGTTGCAAAAAGGCTTCTAAGAAGGAGGTGCTTAAAAAAGAGCTCTGTTTCTGCACTATCTCTATGTCTACAGCATCTCAAAGATTAGATCTAAAGAGGAAGAAGAAGAGAAAGCCCAGCATTCTCTGAGGAGTTTGAAGGAAGAGAAGAGTTATCAACCATCTTCCCAACGAGGCTGCGTCAATCAACTTCAAATTTTTTATTATAATTTTTATTTTATTTACTCATTTTTTTAAAATTTTTTATAATTAAATTTTATTTTTAATTAATATAAAATTTATTTTATGCTCTTTAAATTTTTATTATTTATTTTTGTTGCACATAGATGTTAAGATCTAGTTAGTAGATCTTAGTACCAAACTATCTTTTATGCACTTTTAATTTTTGATCTCGGTTGCTGCATTTCTTTTAAAATTCTTACAATAGAATTTAGATTTTAATTAATACAAAATTTAAATTTCTAAAATTTATTTCTATTGTAAGTAGAAGTTAGGATCTAGTTAGTAGATCTTAGTACCAACTTATTTTCTTTGCACTCTTAATTATTGCTTTTCGACTTCGATCATTTTTTTAATCTTTTTTTTATAAAAATTAAAATTTTCAAATCAAAGTACTGCCTTCTCTGTGAAATTGATCCGACTCGCTACTCTCTATGTGTTTTTAATTTTTTAAGAAGTTGGATATTTAAACTGATAAACATGATATCCTAATGATAATATCATAATCTATCAAGTCACATAAACAAGAAAACTAATTTGGATTGATCAATTAGACTTGAGAAGTTCTAATTAGATAGGATTTATATAAATCTTATTGGATTTAAGAAAGTTTTACTAGCACATGGTTAAACCCAAAGTCTTACTAGCACATGGTTAAACCCAATTCTTCTTCGAACTTAGATTTCTTATTTGATAAGGATTAGATCAAGTTAAATTACATGCATTAAACCTAATCTAAATTGGATTTGAAATTGAGTTTATGGAGCTCAATTGTTGGGCACCAACATGCTTTGGATCAAGCCTTAATTGTGCCATTTGATTTGATCAAATTGGGTGCATTATATGGGGATTAATTAGAGGGACCACGCCCCCTTAAATCTGAATGGGGCATGGGGCTATGGGATGGCATGGATGGGGCGCACGCCCTATCCCCTTGTCCTATGAGGACTCCTTATCGACGCCAATAGTTGGTGCCCCCTCCTCTTTCCCTATGAGATAAGGATTAATTAATAGGTCTAGGGGTTTGAAAGAAGGACTTCTAATGAGATTAGGAATCCTTTCTAAACAAAGATTGGAGTTTGGTTTGGACTTCAATGCAAGACCTATTTAAAGGGACCCCCTTTTAGCCTTGTGGGATAATATCAAAGCCTCAAACTGGCCCCTCCAAGTGTCTCCATGCCTCTCCTCTCTCCCTCTCTTTCTCCAACGCCCAAAGGGTTGGATGTCTACTTCTCCATGCCCAAAATCTGGTTGGGCGTCCCCTCTTCCTTCCTCTCTTTGGTTGGTAGCTGATCTACATCAAGAAAAATCCAAGAAAAGAGAAAAGACTGATCAAGGAGTTGATCTAGAGATCCAAAGGCAGATCAAGAGTTGATCAATTGTATGAGAAAAATTTAAGAGGATCAATCTATCTTATTCCTGCATGGATACCTACAGAGATCGGATATTTGTACGGCTAAAGTTGAACCTATTCTTCTTCTAAATCCAAGATCGAAGAAAGGAAAAGCGAAATATGTATGTGATCCGATCATATGATTTTATTTTTAGATTAAAATCAGCATGTATTATTTTCAGCATATATACTAGATCTTTAGGTGCTTTGATCACATGTATGCATGTTTAGATTAAAAAGGGTTTTGATCTATTATTCCACTTTGTTCTTACTCAAAAAGGATTTTGAAATCTACATACACCAGCACCATATCATATCCAATACATAAGTCAATCCAAAGCAGCCATATTGGAAGTCCATGATCTGAATCATTCGATCATGATGTCGGCCCTTAAGAAAGTATTGAAGGCAAATGGTTTCTACTTCTCCCTCTCAAAGAGGTTATCTTGTGACTCCTTCGAGCTCCTTTTCTATGCTGATAAGTATATCAACAGTGAGGAAGGGATGGTGAAGAAACGAAAGGAGAGGGTGGAGCATAAGAGGGCTAGGGAAGACTACCTTATTCCCTAGTTGAAGAAGTAGAAGCACAACGGAAAGCCACCCCATTAACCTAGGAGCCCTCAACATTTCGAGGACTTCACACCTCTGAATGCTCCTCGGAGGTAGATTCTCATGAAAATAAAGAACCAAGACATTCTTTAATGGTCTGAGAAGATAAGCCAGTGGTTTTGGTCTCAACATGATCAATTGAAGTATTGCTACTTCTACTGGCACCATGGCCATGTCACCGAAGACTCCTTCCAGTTGAAGAGGAAAATAGAGGCTCTCATCCAGTGGGGGTATCTGTAGGACTTTATCAACTACATGAAAGATGCTGAGGCTTTGGACCATGAACCTCAACCTATGCCCGTGCGGCCCAAGTGGGGGCCCCTACACCAAAGGGGTAGAGGTTGAACAAAATCATCTCCTTCTCCAATGTGGACATTGAAGGCATCCAGATGCCTCATGATGATGTTGCAATCATTTTTATAACCATTACAAACTATAATGTAAAAAAAACTTTAGTGGATAATACAAGCTCTGTGCATATCTTATTTTATGATGCTTTCTATAAAACGAATTTACCCATAGAGTGGCTCTGAAAGATCAATTCTCACTTGATTAGTTTTTCAGACTATGTAGTCTTCGTCGAAGGCATTGTAACCCTACCTATTACCATAGGGCAGGTTCCCAGGCAAGCCACGGTCATACATGACTTTTAGTAGTAAAGATAGCCTCGACCTATAATACAATTTTGGGAAGGCCTAGCTAATGCCTTTTAAGCCATCATCCCTACCATCTATTGGTAAAGTTCTCCACTACCCAAGGCATGGGAAAACTTTGGAGTGATTAGCTTTGGCCAGGCACTATTATGTTGCCTCCTTTAGGAGTAAGAAAACTACAGAAGCTATGTCAATCAAAAGCCTCAATGACCGCAGCAAAGGAAGGCTATGGCACGCGGAGCCAATTGATTAGCATATCTCGGTTCCTCTACACGAATTAGATCCAAGCAGAACGATCCAAATTGGATCATAGCAAGATGCAGCTTTTCGAGTGAGGCTCCTAAGCTTTTTGTAGGCCAACACCAATATATTCATGTGGTCAGCCAAGTAAATGCCTAGTGTCGACCTGGAGTTTATGGTACACCACCTACTTGTCGGCCTGCTGCATCGTCTGGTGTGATAGAAGAAATGAAGCTTCTACCCTGAGTGCTAGCAAGCCATCAAGCAAGAGGTAGACAAGCTCCTAGAAGCCGATTTCATTCATGAGGTGGACTTCTCGAGTGGTTAGCAAATATCATCCTCGTCAAGAAGGTGAATGGTAAATGATGGATATATATAGACTTTACTGCTTTGAATAAAGCTTGTCTAGAAGATAGTTTTTCTTTGTCCAGGCTAGACCAGCTCATCGAAGCCACTATAGAGCACTAGATGCTTATTTTTATGGATACATTCTTTGGATATAACCAAATTCGAATGATGCTCAAGGATAAAGTGAAGATATCCTTCGACATAGACCAAGGAATATACTACTACAAAATCATGCCCTTTGATCTAAAGAATACAGGAGCCACCTACCAACTCCCTATCCATAATATCTTTAAAGATTATATCAGTCATAATGTGTAGATCTATGTAGACAACAAGCTGGTGAAAAGCTTCTTGATGGAGCAGCATGTGGCAAATCTCGAGGAGGCTTTTCAGATCATAAGGAAGCATTGCATAAAGCTCAACCCAAGCAAGTGTGCTTTTGGAGTAGTCTCAAAAAAGTTTTTTATTTTCATGGTTACCTACCATGGGATCGAGGTAAATCCAAAGAAAATCCAAGCCATCATGGAGATATCACCTCTAAGGACTTGAAAGAAAGTGTAGTGCCTCATAGGATGTATGGCCGCACTAAGTAGATTTATAGCTAGATTGGTGGAGAAATATCTACTATTTTTTAAGGCCTTGAAATAGATCAAGGACTTTTAGTGAATAGTTGAGTGCCAAATCACCTTTGATCAGCTTTGAAAGTATCTCACCTCGGCTTTGCTCCTGACCAGGCCATCTACTAGGGAGATGCTATACTTGTATCTCATCATTTTCCATGTAGTTGTGAGCCTAATCCTTGTCCAGGAGGAGGGAAGATTATAGAAGCCCATCTACTACACCAGTAGGGTGCTACAAGATGCTAAAACTAGACACCCTAAAGTGCAGAAAATCATCTATGCTTTGATGATCTAAGCGTGGGGGCTTCGACCCTATTTTCAGGTGCATGCTATTACTATGCTAACCGATCAACCCCTGAGACAGGTCTTATAGAGGCTCCACGCCTCAGAAAGACTGACCAAGTGGGTCATGAAACTCAAAAAATTCAATATTCACTATTGATCCCGACTATCTATTAAGGCCTAAGCTCTGAAAGATTTTTTTATGGAGTATACACTTCCTAAGGAGATTGAGACAACACTAGAAATCTCCTACCTCAACACTTGTGATCCCATCGATGCTGCATATTGATGGATCATCCAATGTCGGAGGCACTGGAGCTGGAACCAATCTCGATGGTATCTTAATAGAACAAGCACTACATTTCGACTTCAAGATCTCTAACAATGAAGCCGAATATGAGACCCTCTTGATTGGGTTAACACTTATCCAGAAACTCAAAGTTCCATACCTTCAAGTTTTAGCAATTGTACCTTCAAGTTTTAGCACCTCCTAATTGGTGATTGGCCAGGTTCTGGGGGAATACGAGGTGAAGACGCCCTCCATGAGAAAGTATTTGCAAAAGGTACAAGAAATAATCTTTTCTTTCGATAAATTCAAAATCTTACAGATATCCAGGATGGAGAACTCTTGGACAGACCTATTGTCAAAGCTAGCAACCTTCGAATATCCGATATCCGAAAACCAACCTATCTAGAGACTCTTCATAGACCTAGCATCAAGGAAGAGCCAACCCAGGTGATGCAAGTGAACCTCAAACTTAGCTAGATGGATCTGTTAGTCAAGTACCTGCAAGATGGATCGCTGTTATAGGATCGGGCCAAAGCCTGAAGAGTCAAATTTCAATCTATGCGGTACATGATGCTTGATGAAAAGCTCTATAGGTGATTCTTCTCCATGCCTCTTCTTTGCTATCTCCAATCCTCTGAGACTGAATATGCCCTACATGAGGTCTATGAAGGCATCTGTGACAACTACTTGGGGGGGTAGGACTATATAATATAAGATCCTATAGCAAGGATACTACTGGTCGAGCATTTGTGGGGATACAACTAAGTATGTAAAGCACTACGACCAATGCCAATGACATTTGAGCATTTAGCATCTACTAACGGCTCCTCTTCTTCCGACCAGTTCTTTTTGGTCATTCACTTAGTGGAAGATGGACATCCTTGACCCTTTCACACTGGCCACTGGGCAAAAAAAGTTTCTTATAGTAGCGATCGACTACTTCACCAAGTGACTTGAGGTCAAACCACTCATCTAAATTACTGAGAAGAACACCTATAACTTTATTTGGAAGAACATCATCTATGCTTCGGCTTGCCTCAGATTGTCATAACCAACAACGACCGACAATTTGACAATGCTTCTTTCCATGAGTTCCATCAAGAACTCTACATCAACCACCGCTTCACCTCTATCGAACATCTCTAAGCAAATGGAGAAGCTGAAGTAACTAACCGAACCATCCTTCAAAGTTTGAAGATCCAATTGGATAGGGCAAATAGACTCTGGATGGATGAACTGCACAATATTCCCTGGGCCTTCCATGCTACGCACAGACTCCCAACAAGTGAAACACTGTTCAACCTTGTCTTTGGGATCGAGGCAGTTGCCCCAATAGAGATAGGCCTACCTTCACATCGGGTAAAGGCCTTCAATGCACAAAACAATCCGAAAGATCTACGAGTGAGCCTGGATCTTCTGAAAGAAACTTGAGAGAAAGTATGAGTCCAAATGGCGGCATATGAGCAACGCATTGCATGCTACTATAATTCCAAGATAAGGGAGAAGCACCTTCGACCTAAAGACCTGATGAGTAAAAAGGCTGAAGTCAATTAGCCTACCAAATAAGAAAAAGTCTTGCCCAACTAGGAGGGACCATACCACATCACCAAGGTAAATTGCTTTGAATATTATCGTCTAGAGTAGTTGGACAGGATGTCTCTCCCTTATCTTGGAACTCTGCTAATCTTCGGCCTTACTATCAGTAAGGAACATCATGTTAAGCTGATCCTACAATAAAACTCCACTCTTTTCATGCAAAAAAAATATTGTTGAGTAATGCAGTTTGGAGAAGCAAACTTTTCAAGCCACCATGCCAAACAAAAAACCATGGGTGAGCTAAATGCCCCAAGTCAGGTCATCATACCGAAAGTCTCAGTTGTCCCATATGCCCTTGGCGGTGGAAGACTCTGACCCTCGGGACAAAAATAGGCCTACATCAGATAAAAATTCTAAGATATCCCTAGGAAGCTGTATGTCTCAAGCCAGGCTACTACACCAAATAAAAAGTACTACACGAGCTATGCACCTCAGGCTGGATCACCATGCCCGAAAGTCTCGTTATTTCGTATACCCCCGATGGTGGAAGACTTCTAGCCTCAGGGCATGAGTAGGCTCATGCTGGCTAAAAACTTTAAGAAAGTCCTAAGCGAGCTGCACATCCCAGGCCAGGCTACCATACATGTTTCTTTGAAGCTCTAAAAGTCATGACATACGTTGGCTCTAAGACAAGTATCTGATCCATAACTAGAGGGAACATCAATCAGCCAAGTCCTCAAAGACCCTCTCCTTTAGATCCACAAAACTTACAAGAGGGCAAAGCCAAAGTATTGGGTGGCTGAACCTCTAAGAACCCTTTCCTTTGAGTCTACAAAACTCAAAGGAAGTTGGAGCCTCAACCATCAAAGCTTCAGATGACTGGGCCTCAGGAAAGGCCCCTCTAGGTGTCTGAACTAAAGGAGAGGCAAGCCAATGCTTCTGCAGTCTCTGACAACCTTGGGATCTAAGGCCTTGAAGAGATTCTTTGAAGCAACCAAATAGAGTTTTGCAGAAAGGCCAATCCTCGAATCATAACACATCCATTCAAAAGTATCCACAATAGTCATTTATAACAAGGCAAAGAGAGATTAAACAAAAATCTTTCTTTATTCATTCATAATTGAAGAATATAGGACTTCGCCTTGATGACCCAATTATAGGATGTCTAAATTTCAAGCACGAGCATGTTGGGAGGAAGAACCCCTCACACTTGACCTTGAAGAAACTTCCACATCATTCTAAGCCACAGGATATTGAGGATGTCATAACCTTTGTCAGACTGATATGGCTATGGAACCCATCCATCTCTTGGATATTCTTTGATGGAAAGCCTCAGAAAGTGATCTCAAGAGGAGGTGGAGGCTCGACTGAGAGGTCCATGACCTTTCAAAAGGACTTGACACTAAGAAGGCACCCTAACTTGCTGCTCAATCCTCATCAAAACCAATGGTGAACACAAGCTCCTGCATTTCCGACCAAATCCACACAGGGTGATGGAATTTTAGTAACATGAAAGATCAGTTGCTGGCCCTGATTGGATTGATTGGAGCCTCAGTAGCTCCATGTTGGAATAATTGAAACTTTAGCAACCAGCCCCAATTATGGCTTCACGACTAGTATGGCGACACTTATCGACCTTCAGCATCTAGTTTTGGAGGTTCTATGAACAGCTAGAGAGTGAAAGAAAATCCCTCCATGGTACAAAGAACACCAATAACAGATTGCATCGTTAGCATCCTCCCCAAAATTTCCATTAGAGGTAGAAGTAGATTTGGTTGTAGGTTTAGAGCTCCTTTCTCTTATTATAGAAGGCCTGGAAGGAAAGTTCCTCTTTGCCTCTTAGATCGAGTGATAGGTGGTGCAACCCTAATAGCCCCATAAGAATGCACCTTCCCCTTCTAGGGAAAAGTGCTTCAAGTGAAAATGTCATTTCAGAAACTACAGCATTAAAGAACCTCTTAGTCTTTTAGGAGAGAAGACATGCCGATTGGTAGAGCATTGAAAGCTCCCCAGGATTCTTTGATAATACCAGCACCAAACTCATAGAAGACATGACGGCTGCCGGGAGTTAATACAAGGCATGATGTCCCACATGACTTGTGGGATAAAGTATCTTGGCAGAAGCTCCAAAATGGAACAGGATGAGCGTTGAATGGTTGCTCATCCTATATTGTCGAGAAATCAAAATAGAGACCATACACGTTGAAGGGATATAGGAATTTAAAGAAAAGTTTTCTTTCATTTCAAAAATGAACTTTACATTGGATCAAAATAGAAGACAAGCAATCACATCCTGGATTGCCTTCTTCCTCTTCTCCTGAGCCTTTGCAACTTCCTCAGGAGAGACTGGCTGAGGCATGAGGGAGTTCAATACATGCTCCAATATGTAGAGACAGCTATGAAGGATCAAGTGATAGCAGTGGAAGCCTTGATCAAAGGAATTGCACAACTCCTCTACTTTCATTGGCTCAAGAGACCTGTTTGTGATGACTATCTTAGAACTCGATAACTTTGATCTCAGACCTTGAAGGGTTCCACTCAATAATGGTGAGGTTGGCACTAGCTTGGCAATATGCCTCATCCACATGACCTGCTTGATCAAACTAAACCCATGAGCCTTCTCAAAGCCTAGCCACCTCGGCCTCTCATTGTCAATCTTCCTCTTAGGGCCAACCAACTCCATCCTCATGTCAGTGACTTAACAAAGGCATAAGCTTTATCAGCTTAGATAGAAGAAGCTTTGCCCCTCACTATTTGAACCTCATTCTCGAGCCTCATAATCTCATGTTAAAGGTCAGCTTCTCTATGAGCAGCTCATCAAAGGCAATCGCCTTCCTCACACATGCCGACCTGGATCCCCCACCCATAAGAAGCAAGATAAAGAACCTCAAATAACTAAAGACTCTTCTTCTTCAACTCCTCAACTTTCCACTGAGAAGCCTCCAAGGTACTTTTCAACTTCTCATTTCTAGTAAGAGAACTATTGAATTGCCTTTGGAGATTCTCTCGGACTTCCTCGACAATGCTCTACTCTAGCTTTTTCAGAAGTTAGCCATGCTTGGGGAACCTTTTTCGATGCTCGACCAGAGATGCCTTTTCTTTGACTGCCTTTGCACTATCGTGTGATATTACTAGCCGAGCCTCAAGTGCTCAAATGCCAAAGCTTGCATGCCTAGTTGATCAATTGTCAACTTAAGATGTGGAAATAGGTTCGAGTAAAAAATAAAAGATACCATCAAAGAATTGTGATATCCACTCAAGAGTGCTCATTCATTGGTCATGCCAGCAAGGTACTCTTTATCCTGAGAAGGTATCAAATTCTTGATTATCTCCCAAGATCGATGATATTCGAAGCTTACCATCTCGTCCTCTTGGTTCACCTAACTAAAGATAAAAGGATGAGAGGTCCACTCAAGAGGAGAGAGAAGAGCAGACTTAGCTGGGAGAGGAAAGATGACATCTTGACCGCACGATGGGAGGGGCTTGTGATCTCTGCCATAGTCTTGATCATCGCATCCAGGTCCTCCACGACAACGATCAGCAAAGACTGTACTCTGGCATCTTGGCTTGCGATCTGTATTGTACCCAAAAGGAGCCATCCCAAGATCAGACACATCCAGTCCTAGATTGGCAAGTTGTCCAAAAATATTGACCCAGACTCTAGCACTGATAGGCTAAACCCCGGATGCACTCGAAGCGGCCTTGCATCGGATGGGCCTCCCATAATTCTTGACAGACCCGATCAACAACCTTAATAGGTTGGTCTCCAGCCTATGTCCCCACTTTTGGTACATTCTCCACTACACCTGAAGAAGGCTTGGTCAGATGAACTTCGCCAGGAACACCGAGAGAAGTTGAACACTATCATCCTGTTCCTCGATCTAGCTCAACACCTGAAGTGATTTCTATACAGCTCAATTCAACAGGCCGGATAGGCTGGGTACCGATCTCCACTCCAAATTTTAGCATGTCCCTGGCTACGCTTGGGGAAGGCTCGATCTAAGGAACCTCATCAGGAACATCGAGAATAGTTGAATCCTATCCTCCCATTCCTCAACTCAGCCAACCATGACTGATCCTCCTCTTCTTTACCTTCGACAAGCTAGCCAATGACTCTTCTATAGTGAACTTCATTTCTCTCTAGGTCAAGAAATCATGATATGAGGACATACATAAAAAAGGAAAAGAAAGAAGCTGAACATGCTAAAAGGGATCCACTCATTTCCAATAGCTTCTCTCGAGTTACAAAACTCTATCAATCAAGTTACAAAAAGAAAAAAAAAATTCATTGAGGGTACGACTCAGCATTGCCTTTTGCACTCCCGTCTTCCTTTGCATCAGCCAAACCATTGGAAGCCAATGCTAATACAAGGCTCAAGTCGATTTTTGGAAATCATACCCCAATATTTTTCTTACATTGGTCAAAACTAGTGAGGAAAGCCTCCCGGCATGAGGTCAGTAGCTCCTTATAGAAGGCCTCACTCCACCTAAAGTCTTTCATGCCCTTGGTGGTGGCATCCACAATATGACACTCAGTAGCCGCAACCTTATCTGCCAACTAAGATTGGACCTCCCTTACTTGGGTTGTCTCTTCTTTAGCTTAGCGTATAGTTCTCTCAATTTTCGTCAGCTAGTCCTGCACATATGCCACCTCAGTTTTGCTCTCCTAGAGCTGGACAATCCTAATCTTAAGAGATATCTCAGCTTTCTCCAATGAGATCTTGGCTTCCTCCTAGGCTACCTCTACAGCATCAGCTTGAGACTTCTTTGCGGCAAGCTGCTCCATCAATTACACTAGGATGTGCAGCCCCTTCTCAGCCTTGTCTCACTCCTCTTCGACTGCTTGAAGATAATGATGGTGTTGAATTTTGGTGCCTCGAATTCGATCCATCGGAGAAAAATTTAGATATGAAAAAGTTCAGTAGATGTAGCAAGAGGCTCACAACGAAGTGGTCCAAAAGTGTGGCTAGTAGGGCCTGCAACATGTGGCTTGCTAGGCCTACAGCACATGGCCCAGGTGCTGGCCTACAGCACGCACAGCCCAACAGGGCCTGCTAACACTAGGCCAACATAGGCACAGGGCCCAAAATGCATGTGGTGCACACGGCCCCACATGCGGTGTGACGTGGTCCACCATGGACCACATGGGGACCGCTACTCTCTGTGGACCACCGTGATCTACAGGCAAAAAATTACAGCGTACGAGTGCTTTTTATTATGCAATATGATGGTGGCCATCGCATGCGATCATGATTGGATGGCTGAGATGCAAGCAAGCACGATCAGGACACGATCAAATGGTTCTAGAGCACTATTAGGAGATTGAGTCCTAATAAGAGCTGAGTTAGGACTCCTATACACGACCTAGATGAAGATTTTGGTCTTTAAAAGGTGGCAGACGGTCCATGGAACTGAGGAGGCATCAACGACAGTAAGTCAATCGAGAGTGTCCTGAAACGATCATTGGAATGGCCTGAGTACAGGGGCAGAGCCTAAGGTATGATGTAGTGGCTGAAAGCATCACAGGAAGTATCCAAGGGCGTCGAGGATCCTGGCATGATAGGCCTATAAGAGAGTCTCCTTAGGAGATTTTGTGAGAGCTTTTGTGATGGTTGTACTTCTTGTTAAGAGATGTTTGTGTATGAGAGTTTAGAGGATGTGATCTCCTCTTGTGCTTGTTACTTTCTCTCATAGTGAAGCTTATATGTCCCGTGGAGATAAGTCTTAGGCTGATCTATATATTTGATTATATCTTTTATTTTATCTCTTTTTTCTTTCTGTTGTGGTATCGACACTATCACTGACATTGAGATCTGGGATGGGGGGATCTATATTCCACACTCATAAGGGATCCTCCCCAATAAATAATATCAGAGCCAGATGGTACCAAAGAGCCAGGTGGTACCAAAAAGCCAGGTGATACCAGAGTGCCAGTGGTGTTGATTGGGATTGAAGAAGATAGAGAAGTCAGGCACAATCAAGGTGAAGATCAACAGCAAATGGTTGATTGATGCTCTCTTGTGCAAGGAGAAGCCGTCTACCATGAAAGATGCCAATAGGAGCTTAGTACGAGGTAGAACTTCAGATAAAGATGGATTGGATACAAGATGGAAGACTCAGAAAGATGATAGGCAATGTCATCAAAAGGCTACCTCGAGCATATCTCAGGTCATGCAGGACAGAGATGGGATCGAGTGGTCAGCTCAACTCCCATATTTGTCCATCCATAAGTAGTAGACGTATGTCCCAAGGCATGGATACGAAAAGATGCAAAAGCTCTCAAAGTCAAGTGGAGGTCGAATGTTGAGTCGATATGGAGATTATTAGGTCTTGACGCCTCAAATTCGATCTATAAAAGAAAAACCCAGATACAGAGAAGCCCAGTAGATGCAGCATGAGGCTCACGATGAAGTGGCCTAGAGGCATGGCGGGGCCTGCAGCTCGTAGCCCACGAGGCCTGTAGCGTGCAGCCCAGGTGCTAGCCAACAGCACATGCAGCCCAGTGAGGCTTGCTGTGTGCTGGGCCAACACGACTGTGCGGATGCACGCAGCCCAAAACGTGCGACGGGTGCACACGGCCCTATATGTAGTGTGATGTGGTCCACTGTGGACCGCATGGGGAGTCATGAACCATGCGACTCTCTATGGACCGTCGGGTCTACAAGTAGAAAATCATGGCATATGAGTGCTTTTGTTTTGTATAATCCGACGGTGGCCGTCGTGTGCGGTCGGGATCGAGTGGTTGAGATGCGAGCGGGTATGATCGGGATGTGATCAAATGATTCTAGAGTACTATTAGGAGACTGAGTCCTAATAGGAGTCGGGTTAGGACTCCTATACACGGCCAAGATGAAGATTTTAGCCTTTAAAAGGAGGTAGATGGTCCATGAAATAGAGGAGGCATCAGCGATAGAGAGCCAGCTAAAAGTATCCTGGAACGGCTGTGCGAGTGGCCATGAGTGTAGGGGCAGAAGCTGAGGCATGATGTAACGACTGAGAGTATCACAAAAAGTATCTAGAGGCATCGAGGATCCTGACACAATAAGTCTGTGAGAGAGTCTCTTTGGAGAATTTTGTGAGAGCTTTTGTGAGGGTTGTGCTTCTTGTTAAGAGAGATTTGTATATAAGAGTTAAGAGAATGTCATCTCCTCTTGTAGTTGTTATTTTCTCTTATAGTAAAGCTTGCATGCCCCAAGGAGGTAAGCCTTGGGCTGATCCACATATTTAATTATGTCTTTTATTTTATCTCTTCTTTCTTTCTGTTACAATATCGACACCATCACCGGTAATGAGATCTTGGGTGGGGGGATCCATATTCTATACTCATGAGGGATCCACCCTGACAAGTGATATCAGAGCTGCAACAGATGGGAATAATGAACTTCTTCTTCCGGATATTGGACCAACTGAAATAGGCCCCACATCATGAAGACTCCTTGAAGATTACCACTAAGTTAGAGGAAAGGCCTTCTAAAAGGAGAAGCAAAATCGAGATACCTCTATGGCATCCCAAAGATAGTCTCTAAGGGATTGCATCAGAAGTAGCTTCTCCATCTCAGCTAGGGCACCAGTTCTCCCATTAGCTTCATGTAGGCCTTGATAAGTAGTGCAGAACTATTGGCAAAATATTGTGGAATGCTCAAAAGAGATGGGGCACCTCCTCCTACTATATTTAGAAGGCCACTCCTGATAGGAGCAATATCAGTTGTGATGACCTTTGCAACCTCGACCAAGGGAGTAGCATGCCTCTTCTTTGATCGCTTCTTGCTCAATTGATCCACGACCTTGACCACCTCAGGCTTGGTAGCCTCAGCCTCGGCAACGGTGGCCTCAATCACAACTACCTCGGGAGAAGGAAGCAGGATGATCCTCTTCCTCTTTTTTTCCTTCTTCTTGGGAGGATCGACATCAGATAGCTCTTCTTGAGAGAATATCAAACCTGCACAAACCCAGGAGAAGTAAGCATATTTGGTTCAACATCTAGAGGGTTGAACAAACAAACACCAGCACTCACCTTCAAGGGCCGGACCTCCAGAGTACAGCTTTTTTGAGGAGATCCTCATGTAAAAGCTTCGAGTATGGTGGCACCTTAAGCTACTTCGACTCTCTCACCAACATCTACTCTACTTCGATCAACTCTAGGAGCTCTAATAATGTGGGGCTTCATCAGTGCTCCCCAATCAGTCAAAAATCTCCATGGAGTTGGAGCAGACGCAAAAAAAAACAAGCCCTTCTACTCTTGAATGAAGGATCGGAGGAAAAGTTAATGACACCCTTCTAAGGAAAAATGTACCACCAGCCTCTGCTCTGAGGATGCATCCTCACTTGAAAAACTGCTCGAAACATCTTTGCTTAGAGAGATACACTCCGACATAAAAAAAAATAAAAAAATCCAACTATCATCCACTGGACACTGGGGACAAGTTGGCAAGACAAAGCTGATACCATTCTGGTAGTTTGGCAAGGACCTCAGGAATCAAAAGCCTAAAGCTGACCCTTAAGGCCTCCTTATATAGGGCTACCCTATTTTCTTGAGAAAAAGTGCCCATACTAGAAAGGTTGGGCACTTCAAGGATTATATCCTCTGAGATCCCATACTCTTTTCAGATTAGCTCAAGATATCATCCTCCAAAGTGGATTAAACATGTCTGAAGTTTGATGAGCCCTGAGCGCCTCCATGGTGGAACCCTCAAAAACCTGGGTAGGTGACCTAAATCAATGGATCTCTGCTCTATTGGTTCTCTTAGAGGCGAAACCATGGAAATGAATGCCAGACAAAGAAAAAGAACCAGGAGAAGGACTAAAGATAGAGAAGAAGGCCAACTCACTAAAAACCCTAGGTAAGATGGAGACGACAACTACGGCCACTACAACACCCATCTCCAGCTCTACAAATAAAATGCAAGGTGGGCAATGCCAGTCTCTCCTATGTCATTTACAGCATGGCCCGATGATAATGGCGATTCGAATGGACGGTCCAATCAATTTATGCATGTTGACACCCCACTGGACACCATTACATTGTTCAGATCAACATCCTCGAAATGTTCAATCATCTCTCCAGAAAGCACACACACCCTAATGCCTTCTTGAAAAGGAGGGTGAGCACACATCTATCATAAATGCACACGTCCAATCGTCTACCCATATTGTAACCTCCCGAGAGATGACCATGATGGTCACACCCTGGCGTGGTCATGCCCTGAAGGCCCCTACCAGCATCGGCACTAGGAGGTTCATCCAAAACTTCAGCATCAGCCCTGATCGCCAATGCCATAGTTAATGCAGGAACATTTTCTACTTTCTTTGCCTACACCCAAAGATGCCTTGATCTAGGAAGTGGGGGACAACTAATACACCTAAAGATGGCCCATCCACCATGGCACTGGAAATCCAATAGCAGCTTGATGTGCCTTTGATAAGAGGTGATGAAGCAACCGTCTAGCCTCTGCCATTTGATCTTTTACCATCATACTAAGGAGTTTTAGAGTCTTCTATTTACTAGACGACAAGCGGCAGGTCATCCTACCACTCCACTTCCTCCATCTACTTAGTGAAATCTGTAATCTTAACAAACTCTGAATGTAGAAGTCGTTATCCTCTAACAATCAGAACACATCACCATGGCTTTGAAGGAAAAGTTGGTGCATATATTCTCAGATGATAGGTACCTGATTCATCTATAAAACCTAACTCCCCGGGATTCTATAGGTAAGAATAATAAAAGTTAGTGAACACTTGCTCTGCATACCTTTTCCCTGAGATAGATTCCATATGAACTGGAATCAAGCTCCTTCGCAAAACTCCAAGTAATTCTAACTCCATCTCTAAACTCCATCCTCCATAAGGTATCCTCCGAACTACCACTCTCCACTCTCTTATGACAAAATATGTTTCATCTTATACTCGATACAACTACGAAATTCTCTAGAAAAACTCAAACTTCTTATGTTTGCTTCTACGAGAGACTGACTTAAGCATCGAAGGATCCACCATCGAAGAACCTCCTGTGTGAGAATTTTTCTATCTTTGGTGATGTTGCAGGATTTGGTTTGAAGGATCGACTATGGATTTGGAGCCAGCATTTGATCCGGAGGTCTCCACCAGCCATCCTACGACCATCTCTCCCTCTCTCGACTCCCTGGTGGTAATAGTTTCCATAAAATAGACTTTCCATGCTTGGCTTGGTAGTTATGTTCTTGTTCAAATTTATTTCACTACTTTTCTCTTTTAAGGCTTGAAGAATAGTTTCTTTGCATAAACACTACTCATATCTTTATCACTGTCACTGTTTGCATCCTTTTTATTTCACATTGCTACTGACTTTGGAGCCTTCTATTGAAGTGCCCATTATTTTAGACTGATTTGTTGAATAGTATTATAGAACTTGGTTGTTTCTAATAAGCTAATTAATATTTATAAAATCTATTACTGTAAAGTTTAATAAGCCCAGCATGAAGCCGAAAAATATTTTGGTTCAGGTTTGGGCAAGTGCATGGCCCAACTCAGCCCAGCCCAATTCTAACCTTCTCTCAAAGGATCCAACATCTCCAAAGCCCTTGGGACCTCCTTGTAACCTTTATTTTTCCCATTGAACCACTTAGTCCAAGCAACTAAAAGAAAGATATCTTTTACTTTTTCAAAGATAAATATTTGAGAGAGAAACAAAGGAGATACAACTCTTGATAAGCTGAGGTAGATACTATGATGAAAAGGCCAAGCCCAGTGCATGTGGGCTTAAAGGCCCAAAGGATCACTAGTCCAGCCAAGTCCACTAGTTGAAAATGTATTAAATGCGACTCCACCTGCATTTAATCTTCTAGTGAGGACCAAATATTTAAAGAACGAACCACGATTGAAAGTTTCTAGCCAAAAATTAAAAAATATATTTAAAATTAAATATCATCTAACATTTTTTTTTCTATTTCTTTGAGTTGGACTTTAATCTAACCATCTTATTTTTTTTTCCTTCATTTTATCTCCTCTATTCAATGTTTAGATGAGTTCTCCAATCTATCTTTTTAGAAATAATATAATTCAAATCTATAAGAAGCTGGTGTGGATCTATATCCAACCATCAACATAAATGCTAATTAGAATACAACTCATGAAGTAATTTATTATATTAATTATAATGAATAAGTAATAAGTGAATTAATCATAATAAGTAATATATATTTGATATATTTATTAAAGTTAGTATTTTGATTAATAAATATATATAATTAATACATTTATTATGTATTATTTACTAATATAAATAATTAATAAAATTTGTATAATAATTATAATAATTAATATAAATAAATTAATATAAAGATATAATTGTAATATACTAATTATATATTATAAATATATATTATATTAATTTAAATGATTTAGTTGATCATAAATACATATTAATATTTATTATTATGAGTAGACATAATAAATAAATAAATATTTTATTTAATAAATATTAATATAATATTTTAATATATTGATAATATATTGATTAGTATATATTCATATAATATAAGTAGGGCTTTTTTTTATCAAGAAAGATCAATTTCAAATTATCTTCACTCTAATCTGATATGGGAAAAGAAATACCACCCCCTAGTAGGATTAGTTTTACCTTTTTTCTCAATAAACTAAGCATTAGATCCACTATTTATTTTATTATTTCTTTCATTCTCTTTTCATACTAAACATGATAATATGACATTGGATTAATTTTTCAATAGTAGATTGCCCCGAATCAAACAAATCCTCAGTAGTTCAATGTGCTCCCACTATCTGTCTCCATTTACTTGAGCATGTGGAACCATATCATGTGACATCACATGATTATTAGAGCTCATAAAGGAGTTTGTCAGTTCTAGAGTACCGGGGGTTTCAAAGGTGATGGTGGGAAGGGCATTACAATATCAAAATAGAACAGCAACATTAATCATAGTTAAGAAATTAAAGAAAATTTTAAAATATTTAAAAAAATTAGAAATTAGAAAAATAGAGAAGGAGAAAAAAAGCTAAGGTTATCCAATATTACCTCATTACCCTCATCGAGGAACTATTACAGCCTCCTCATATAGAACCTGAAAGCAAAATAAAAAATAAGAAGTAAATTTAGAAAAGAAGATCCATCCTCGTGGTGGGAATGTATGGAAAGACTGAGGTAGATGAGAGTGAAAGGAGGCAAACTTGAAGCAATGAGGGGCTACAGAAATTTGGTCATCACGATCGGAGAAGTGCTTCAAAATAAGGATGTGGCTTTCCTTTTTCTGTGTTGGATTAGCTGCTTCACACATCCCATGAATAAATACAAACACTCGAATCAGATATTAACAAATCCCAAAGAAGATTTGTTGCTGATCTGGGGATAGAAGAAACTCATGGATGATGATGTTAGGAGTGCTTACAACTTCATCCACAGTGGTATAATTTCAAGATTCCCTATGAGCATGTGGTCCTTACCAATGCCCACTAAGGTTAAGATCTTCATTTGACTTGCATTCCATAATGGAATGCTCACTGCTAATAACCTTCGAAAGAGAAAATTTCTTCCACCTCAACATTGGCCCCTATGCAACTCAGCAAAGGAAAATGTGGATCACTTCTCATAGCATGCCGGTATTCTTTCCAGATCTAGAATGCGATTACTCAAAGGCTTTCACTGCCTTCTCCACTGCATAACATCTAAGACTTCTTGGGAGTATGGAAGAACAATCTTAGCAAATACACCCTGTTGTGGGATGGGCATCGGGGGCTTCGAGCCCGAAAGTCCCATACCGAAAACATATAAGAGAGCCTACTGCTTATTAGTGCGAGTTCTCCGAGTTCTCCCTCTCCCACGTGAGACGCCTTTTGGGGGCAAAATCGTGAGGGGCGGGTGATACAGGGTCAGAGGCCCGGGCTCTGTTCCAAAACGGACAATACTTCACGATTGGGTGGAGGAGATGGTTCCGTACTAAGGGCAGTAGATCTCAACACACCCCAATGCAAGCGATCTATGTAGTTTCAATGATGATGTGGTGTTTGTGGAAAGAACAGAACAAAAGGATATTTTGTTTTGAGGCTAACTCCTATGGAAGGACCATGGAAATGGAAATGACATTACTCAAAGATTGGCTAAGGGCTGTGAAAACATGAAATTGGATGTTGTTGGAGAAGTTAATTTACTCTTTAGAGCATCTAGATTAGCCTTCAGAATGGTGATTTCTGAAGAACTGTTCTTATTCTGAACACATTCTTGGGTTTGGTTGTTTTATTTGGCGAAGAGAATGAGTCAAGAAGATAGCAACAACAAATCAACATACGGTCTCATCCTTATCCAAATGCTTCAAAAGGCTGGCAAAATAATAGCAGAGCTCTCTCATCAAAGCAATAGAATTAGCTGTATCTAAAAATCTAAAATTTTGAAAACCTGTATCTACAAAATTTGAAAACATGTATCTACATCTACACAGATGGGCATGGAATCAAGCTTCCACAGCTTGATCTATTTCCTCCTCTGTAAATATTCTACTGCACAGACCATTAATAAAAAATGGATGGCATAACCTCCCACTTCATCAAAAAAAGCAAATCCTAAAGATAACTAGGTAATACAGATGAGGCTTCCCATAACCCGGCTCCATTAATAATCTACTTGCAAAATAGTGATAGCAAACACCAAGCGTTCCCTTGTAGCACTCAGTTCAGAGATGAGGACCTCTTGCTACGACAAAATTGGCATTGGAATCACCGATTCATGAAGCCCACTCTACTCTTGTTCCTCATATTGCCAATTGAAGTTGATTTTTAGAAAATTAGGCAATGGGGATTTCCAAATGACATAAATTACATGGGACGCAGAAACTGCAAATGTGGAACCTCAGAGTTCCCTAAAACTCATAAACCTCTCTGATGATCAGCCCACATGAAGTCCAAGGCATGGTGCAGTACTCTTAAAAAAATGACTTATGGAGTCTCACTAATATTATCAAATAGTCTTCTATTATGGGTTAACCATATGCATATGAATGCACTATAGCACAACAAGACATAGCTCCTATTAGCATTTCTATTTTGACTACTACGTCTAATAGTGTGAATGAAATTCTCCAAATTCTAGGAATAGGTGGGTTGAGGCGTCCAAATGAAAGTCAAACTCCAAATCTATATTACTTTGGGACACTTAAAGAGCATGTGATTAATAGTTTCTTCTAGTTCAATGCATTACTCATAGTGTAGAGAAACAAAGTCATCTTGGGTGAACATCTATCTTCCATACCTACACTGCATCCTATTGCCTCTCCAAGGGGCCTCGAAGAAGATTGTAAAGCTCATTAACTCTAACCCTCCACCCACTAGTACCATCCCATCCAATTCTATTACATGATCCCCTCAAAAGGATCACCAATGAAAATACATTAGAACTCAACTCACCTGTAAAGCATAGCTTAATAAATTCTTGATCTCATTTCCATGCACTAGCAACCATTAGATCTCGAACCATCTTACAATTCAATGCTTCATAGTCTATTGTGTAAGGACAATGCTCCAATGGTACTGTAAATATCCAAAGATTATTAATTACAAGTATAGTTTATTCTAGAATCATTCATAAATTACACTTCCTTCTTCAGTTGTTAGAGTCCTATCAAAAAGATGAATTACGAAGACAATTCAGTAAAAACATCAATTTTAATATTTCAATTCATAAAAAACCAAATAAATTTTCTATGAATGTTCAAATAAAGAATGAGAAAAATAAATCAAAAAAGGATAAAGGAAGATTCAATAGACCCTTATCCTGAACTTGCCCTTTGGAATATCACTGCATTCTAGTGGAGTGTCTTAGAAAGAATCTACTTGAGATTTAATATTCCTCCAAATCCATCAACAAAAGAAAATCAAAAACACAATCTACAAACCACCAAAAAGACCAAAAATTTCTCAATTTTCATGAAAAAGCTTGTAGAAATCTCAACCACCATGCTTCAGCATGGTCCCTTAACCACCAAATCATCCAAAAAGATCCCTCCTTTCTTCTTTGATGGAATTGAGGAGGTCCAAATCGAGCTTTGGGAGAGAGAAATGGACCCATAATTCTCCCTCAACATCGGTTGGATATCCTTCAATGGCTCAACTTTTTAAGCTTGAGCCCAAGCCTCTTGGGATGGCTAACATCATCAGAGCCTAATCTATATTTCCTCTCCTCCCTCTTATTGTCTCCATCATCAAGAACCACCCAATCATACATAGTTGAATGACTAGATCCCATCAAGGAAGATACCCTGACCCCTTCCTCGGCCATGTCAACACCCTTTACGAGCTCAACAGCCATTGCTCTATGATGGCTATGATGTCACCAAGGGCCACCATTTTCTTCTCTAAGCTGACACTTGTGAGCTGACCATCATCTTCTCCTCACCTCTTAGCTATTGTAGATCAACATGGACTATAAGAGGAAAGATATTCTATGAACTTATCCCAATTGGGATAATTTATAATCCTAGTTAACTTATCCCAATCTTTGCTAACTTACTAGAAATTTATAAATAATCACAAAAGTAATTATATCCTTTTAGACAGTGTCTTAATGGTGCTATGTTATGTGGGTTTGGGACCAAATGAACCATTTAAGTAACCTCAAAGACCATATTAAGATTTCTGAACTCTAGGGTACTAAGTAAAAGTAAGCGTAAGTCGAGAAAGTATTTCGATAATTTTTTCTTCTTTCTATTAGTGTCTTGGACTCTTACTGCATAATAGAGATATAACTCTCTCATATCCAACTAAATGCATAGTAGGACTTTTTGATTTGCAAATGCCTGATCTATATGGGACTCTCTGTTGCTCCTAGATTGATTTTGATGATTACAAAGCAGATTGAAGGGATACAAATAATTTTAAAATGAAAAAATCCTTATGCTCTTCAAAGGCAAAATTATAATTTCACTAAAATCCTGATTTGATAGTACCATTTGGTAGAACAAATGATTTGAAATCTATTGGTGAAAATTTCATTGTGTTTGGACTTATATTTTTGAAGTTATGAAGGTTTGAAGTGCATGAGTCGACTCATGAGTCAACTCATGGCACTATGAGCTGATTGGCACGCAAAAATTACCCATGGCACGCTAGTTTTCTGACTTGGCACGACCTATGAGTCGACTCATGAGTCGACCCCTGCTGATTTGGGCCAAGAATTTCCAGAAACGCATTCTCTGGTTTTTGCAACAGAGGTCGACTCATGAGTCGACCCCTGAAGCATGAGTCGACTCATGAGTCGACCCCTGCGACGGAAAATGTCAGCAATGGCTATTTTTTTGTCCGTTTTAATTGCCTTTTATGCTTCCTAAAAATCCTCTAACGGCTCTTTATCTGCCTAAATTATTTTCTCTTGCTTCTAATGCAATAAAATGCTTCAAATGGTGAAAGAAATTGCAGATTAAATAGCAGATCAAACATGAGATCAATATGAAGAGAAAAGAAGAGAGAAGAAGAGAAAAGAAGAGAAAAGAAAAGAGAGGATCCGAAATCTGCACGAAAAAGCCTGAGATCAACGAAATATCCAAAAAGAAAAAGAGAGAGGATCCACAATATACAAGAGAGATTGTGAAAGAGAAAAGCAAGAGCATTCAAGAGGATCTTTCAAGCCTATTGTTCAACCTTGATCTAGAGATCTTTCAAAGCTTTCAAGAGATCTTCAATCAACGATCAACCTCTTCTCAAGCATTCATTCAAGCGTTCATCCACCTTGAGAAAATCCAAAAAGGGTTTCTTCATTTGAGTAAAATTTTAATTGTTATATTCGCTCATTTAAGGAGCTGTTATTGTATTTATCTGTGCTCAAAATTCTCTTACTCTTTGTGAGTTTTGGTTCTTGTTTTTGGAGGATTTCCAAAACAAGGAAAGGTTGATCCGAACCTGAAATCGGAGTGTTTTGGGTTTACTTGTACCCGGAAAATAAGTGATCTAGCTTGAGATAGCTAGTGTCAGAGTTTCCGACGTTTTGTATTCGGGTTGAATACAAGTATAGTGGAGTGAAATTCTCAAGTAGGAGCTTGGGGAGTGGATGTAGGTGCAAGGTTGGCACCGAACCACTATAAATCCTTGTGTTTGTGGTGTGCTTTATCGCTTCACTTTATTTCTTTATTATATCCTTGCTTTCCTGCTTTAGGTAATTAATATTGAATTAAAATCTTTATCTTGTTCATCATAAGTAATTAATTAAGTCTAAAATTTTTAGAAACCCAATTCACCCCCCCCCTCTTGGGTTGCATAGCTGGGCAACAAGTGGTATCAGAGCCCGATGCTCTAGCCCTTCTTTGATCTAACAATCAAAGAGTCAAAGATCTATGGCAACCCATGTTGGTACTTCTCTAGCCGAGGGGCAATCAACAAACCGACCTCCACTTTTCAATGGGTCTAATTACACCTATTGGAAAGCTCGGATGAAGATTTTCATACAAGCACTCGACTATGATATGTGGAGTATCATAGTGAATGGTCCTCACACACCCACCAAGATTATAGATGGTGAGGAGTCAACCAAACCCGAGAAAGAATGGGATGAGGTTGACAAGAAATTGGCATAATTAAATGCCAAAGCCATGAATGTTCTTTATTGTGTACTAGATGCTAGTGAATTCAATCGCATTTCTACTTGTGCATCTGCTAAAGAAATATGGGATAGGTTAGAAGTAACCCATGAGGGAACAAATCAAGTAAAAGAGTCTAAAATAAACATGCTTGTACATAAATATGAATTGTTCAAAATAGAGCATGATGAGTCCATAACTGCCATGTTTACTCGTTTTACTAATATAATTAATGGTTTGAATAGTCTTGGCAAATCTTATACTAACAGTGAACTTGTAAGGAAGATTCTCAGGTCACTGCCAAGAACTTGAAAAGCCAAGGTGACTGCTATCCAAGAAGCAAAGGATTTGAACACTCTACCTCTAGAAGAGCTTCTTGGATCCTTGATGACTCATGAACTTAGCATGAAGCAACATCAAGAGGATGAAGTCAAAAAGAAAAGAACCATTGCCCTCAAATCCACAACTTCGCCTGATTATGAAATGGATGAATCTGAAGATGAAGAACAGGATGAAGAGATGGCACTCATCACCCGAAAATTTAAGAAGTTTCTAAGAAAAAGGAAACATGGGATGAGAAAGAAATTCACAAAAGGAGAACAAAGCAAAGAAAAAGAGAAAGATCAACCCCTTACATGCTACGAGTGCAAGAAGCCGGGACATTTCAGATCCGAATGTTCACAACTGAAGAAAGGTCCCAAAAAGTTCAAAAAGAAGACAATGATGGCGACTTGGAGTGCGAGTGATGACTCAAGCTCTGACGAGGAAACCTCAACAAAACAGGCCAATCTGTGCCTGATGGCACATGAAAATGAGGTAACTTCTGAATCCACTAGTGAATTTACTTTTGAAGAATTGCATGAAGCATTCTATGATTCAATTGATGAATTAAAGAAACTAGGGAAGAAAAATAAAGAACTGAAATTGGAAAATCAATCCTTAGTGAAACAAGCTGAAATTCTTTTAATTAAAAAATTCACCTTGAGTCAAGAAAATCAAAACTTAAAGGATGAAATTAACAAGCTGAAATCTATAGTAGATAAGTTCACCTTAAGTTCAAACAAACTAAATATGATCCTTGAAAATCAGAAAGCTATATATGATAAGGCTGGACCTGGCTATAAACCTCTGAAGAAATAAAAGTTTCTGAAGGATATTTATGAAAATTATTCAAGTAACAAGTCTACAAATATTACTTGTTTCAAATGTGGTAGAATAGGACATAAATCATACACATGCCTCAAATCTACAAATACAACTATAAAGAAAATATGGGTTCCAAAAGGAACCATTTTAACTAACCCAAAAGGACCCAAGAAAGCTTGGGTACCTAAGACAGAAACTTGACCTTTGCTTGCAGGTGTGTCTAGCATCCCAAGAAGGAAACAGAAAATGGTATCTTGACAGTGGATGCTCGAGACACATGACTGGTGATGAATCACAATTCATCACGCTTGATGCTAAGGATGGAGGGATGGTCACCTTTGGAGATAATGGCAAGGGAAAGATCATCGGGATAGGTAACATTGGTATCACTCCCTCCAATTACATTGAGAATGTTTTATTGGTTAAAGGTTTAAAGCATAACTTACTTAGCATTAGTCAATTCTGTGATAAAGGGTATAAAGTAGTTTTTGAATCATCTGTTTGCATTGTGACTAGTCCTATTAACGATGGCATTAAATTTATAGGACATAGGCATGGCAATGTTTATATGGTAGACTTGAATGATTTAGTCAAATTAGACATGCAATGCCTAGTATCCTTGAATGCTAAAGTTAATGAAACTAGTTGGCTGTGGCATCGTAGACTTGCACATATTAGCATGCATTCTCTTTCAAAATTAATTAAGAAAGATTTAGTTCTCGGTTTGCCAAAGCTGAATTTTGAAAAGGATAGAATTTGTGATGCATGCCAATTAGGTAAACAAACTAGAGTTTCATTTAAATCCAAAAATACTGTTTCAACTTCTAGACCTTTAGAGCTCTTACATATGGACTTATTTGGACCAACAAGAACCACTAGTCTAGGAGGAAAATGATATGGATTTGTAATAATAGATGATTACTCTCGTTTTACTTGGGTTTTCTTTTTGGCTCACAAAAATGAAACTTTTCATATTTTCACTAAATTTCATCGAAAAGTCTCTAATGAAAAAGGGTTTTCAATTCAAAATATTAGAAGTGATCATGGAACGGAATTTGAAAATCAAGATTTTGAAAATTTTTGTGATGAAAATGGAATTGGCCATAACTTCTCTGCTCCTAGAACACCTCAACAAAATGGGGTAGTTGAAAGAAAAAATAGAACCTTAGAAGAAATGGCCCGTACCATGCTTTGTGAAAGCAACCTTCCAAGATATTTTTGGGCGGAAGCTATTAACACAGCATGTTACATTTTAAATCGTGCTTTAATTAGATAATTTTTAAAGAAAATCCCCTATGAACTTTGGAAAGGAAGAAAACCAAATATTGCATATTTTCATATTTTTGGTTGCCGATGTTTTGTATTAAATAATGGCAAAGAAAAACTTGGTAAATTTGATGCAAAATCAGATGAAGCAATCTTTCTAGGTTACTCCTCCACTAGTAAAATATTTAGAGTTTTCAACAAAAGAACTTTAATAGTTGAGGAGTCCATACATGTTGTCTTTGATGAATCTAACGATCTTTCTTCAAGGAAGAATGAGGGTGTTGATGATGCAGATCCACTAATAGAAGGTTTGAAGGAGATCACTCTGAAAGATTCAGCAACTCCAGAAGTCAAGGATCAAGAAGACGAACAAAATGAGAAAGGTGAAGAAACTCAAGAACAACCTCAAGGTACAAATGACCTACCTAAGGAATGGAGGTATGTTCACAACCACCCTAAGGAGTTAATTATTGGTGACCCTATGCATGGAGTAAAAACCCGTTCTTCACTTAGAGATGTAGTTAATCATTGTGCTTTTGTATCTCATCTTGAACCTAAAACTTTTGAAGAAGCTGAAAATGATCATAATTGGATCAATGCTATGCAAGAGGAACTTAATCAATTTCAAAGAAATAATGTGTGGACCTTAGTATCAAGACCTAAAGATTATTCAATAATTGGCACAAGATGGGTCTTTAGAAACAAACTAGATGAGCATGGAAATGTAATTAGAAATAAAGTAAGACTGGTTGCTAAGGGATATAATCAAGAAGAAGGAATTGATTTTGATGAAACCTTTGCACCTGTTGCTAGATTAGAAGCTATTAGACTTCTACTTGCATATGCTTGCTTTATGAAATTCAAGTTATTTCAAATGGATGTTAAAAGTGCATTTTTAAATGGATATATTTCTGAAGAAGTATATGTAGAACAACCCTCTGGATTTGAAAATCATGCTTTTCCTAATCATGTGTTTAGATTAAATAAAGCTTTATATGGGTTAAAACAAGCACCTAGAGCATGGTATGAAAGGCTAAGCAAATTTCTACTAAATAATGGTTTTTCAAGAGGTAATGTAGATACAACCCTATTTATTAAAAGAAATCAAAATGATATGCTAGTTATACAAATTTATGTTGATGACATAATTTTTGGGTCTACTAATGAATCCCTTTGTCAAGACTTTGCTAAGCTTATGCAGGGAGAGTTCGAGATGAGCATGATGGGAGAACTCACCTTCTTCCTCGGACTCCAAATCAAACAATCAAAAGAGGGAATCTCCATCACCCAAAGCAAGTACACCAAGGAACTACTCAAAAGATTTGGAATAGAGAACTGCAAACCTATTGGCACACCAATGAGTCCCTCATGTAAGCTTGACAAGGATGATGAAGGTAAAAGCGTAGACTTAAAATACTATAGAGGTATGATTGGCTCATTATTATATTTAACTGCAAGTAGGCCTGATATCATGTTTAGTGTTTGCTTATGTGCTAGATATCAATCTAATCCTAAAGAATCTCATTTGAATGCTGTTAAAAGAATCCTTAGATACTTAAATGGTACACAAACTCTAGGGTTATGGTACTCTAAGGACTCACAAATTAATTTATTAGGATATTCAGATGCTGATTTTGCTGGATGTAAATTAGATAGAAAAAGCACAAGTGGAACTTGCCAATTTTTTGGAGTTAACCTAATCTCATGGTTTAGCAAGAAACAAAATTCGGTGGCACTGTCTACGGCTGAATACATTGCAGTCGGAAGTTGTTGTGCTCAAATCTTGTGGATTAAGCAACAACTCGAAGACTTTGGAATCAAACTTAATGAAACACCAATAAGATGTGACAACACAAGTGCCATAAATCTATCTAAAAATCCAATTCAACACTCAAGATCCAAACATATTGAAATAAGACATCATTTCATAAGAGAACATGTTCAAAACAAAAATATAATTCTTGAATATGTTTGCACTGAAAACCAATTAGCTGATATCTTTACAAAGGCCCTTAGTGAGGATAGATTCTGTGAAATTAGGAGAAATCTAGGAATTCTAGATCCATTTGCCTAAAATTTCTCAATTTCCAAAGAATTGATTAGAGCTCAATTTTCAATATCTATCTTGGTCCCAAAAGCTCAAATTTATCATTCTAAAAACTTATCATTGAGCAAAATTCCTTCACTCAAAATTTCAAATTTTTTTGGAATTTATTCACATTTTTCCTGATTTTCTGAACTTCATGAGTCGATCCCCATGAGTCGACTCAATGGCAAACTTGTAAATCCCACCAACTTCCATCAGGTTTATTGTTTTTAAACGGGAAAACCTGTTTGTGAGACGACTCATGTTCTCATCGTCCTCCTTCCAAAAGCCGTCGTCTCCAACTCCTTTCTGCTCCAAATTCAAGGATTTATTCCGAGGAAATTTTCCTCCTTCTCTCCACCAAAAATCGCCTCCTTGGAAAAGGATTTTCTGTGCTTTCTCACATTGCTTGGCGCGGTTGGAACGTGCCCTAGCACTTTACCGTTCTTCCAAAATCTGCTTCTTTTCTCCACCAAAATCCTTCTTTACTCGCTTGTGATCCCTCCTCCACTCAATTCAAGTCTCCTTGCCTGCTACTATAGTGGATATGGCTCCAAAGATGAAGCTTCTCCAAAGAAGAAAGTCAATCCGTGAGCCTGAAGAAATTGTCAGAAAGAAAAGGCAAACTGGTCAGTCTTCCAGTACTCCCACTCTAGTTTCAGTACCTGCTCAAGGTCCCTCTCAATCCTCCATAAGCCCCAGTGTGAATCCTCTTTCTGATAGAAAAGTAGAAACCGGGAAGAATATAGATTTTCGGTTCTTTGAGAAAGAAGGCTTTACTTTTGCAAGTAAAATTAAAAACCAAGGATGGGAACTCTACTGCTCCCTTAAGGAAGTCACCTATGTTGACCTTGTTAGAGAATTCTACCAGAACCTACATTATGAAAATGGGTCAGTGACTTCAACAGTCAAGGGAATTGATATCTGCTTGGATTCTAGAATATTGGGAGAAATACTTCAATTGCCTAGTGAAGGATACTCATATATGGAACTCCCAATTAAAGAAGAGGGGATCAGAATTATCTTAGGAGAAACTTATTCAGGAAGTTTAAACAAGTTAGAAGTAAAGATTCTGTCCATTGAGATGAGGGTCCTGCATCAGATTGTAACAAAGCTATTCTTTCCTAGGAGTGGTAGGCATGATCTACTGTCTGGTAGAGATGTATGTATCATGTTTCATGTCATCACTCAGACCCCACTAAACCTCCCTGCACTTATGATAGAGGCCATGAGAGAAACTTTGAACAGATCCAAGGCACACTTGCCTTATGGTATGGCCCTTACTAGAGTATTTAGGAAGTTTGGAGTTAGCTGTGAGGGGGAGGCACCTACCAAGCTATCTCATGTGGACACTTTCAACCAACACAGCCTGCACAGAATGGGAATTACAAAGACTGATGGTGGTTGGATTAAGGGCTCTGAAGAAAGAACTGAGGATAGAGCTGAAACAAGAGCTGAGGATAGAACTGAAGGCAGAGTAGAAGAAGAAGGTCCATCTTCTCCTGTACATGATTTCAGGGCAGCATCACCAGATACACAGTTCATTCCTGATACAGAGGTTGGCCCTTCTGAGTTTACTAGGATGCCCACTCCAGTGTATCAGCCAGAGAGCAGAGCACCTCATTCAGAGTTCAGACTGGCTGATGATCAGATCGAGCATATTTCACAGCGTGTGGCTTCTTTGCTGTCTAGCCAGTGGAGTAGTACTTCTTTTGCACCTGGAGCTACCTCTTCTGATCAGACCATTACTCCCCACATCTTCACTGTATTTCAGATGATTTCAGATCAGTCCATCAGGATACAGCAGCTTGAGGACACAGTCTGGAGATTGACTGGCAGAGTTCTAGACTTGTAGGGGCAAGTCCTTGCTTTGGCCCATCCCAAACCACAAGAGTCAACCATTGAGGTCACAGACCTCACTGCAGAGGCTGGAAGGCTCAGAGGAGCACTAGAGGGAGGATATGAATTACTGAGGAAAGAGATCCGAGGATCGAGTGAGCATGCTACCACTCAGTTCACTGCTTTACTTCAATCTATTTCTAGAGCACTGAACGTACTTGATTCTATCAGACTCATGGTATCAGCCCTAGCATCTCAGCATTCTCAGCCTCCCAGTTCATCTCGTTCTCCTGCTCGTGCCAGAGGCAGACGGGGTAGAGGACGCACTTCTGATCCATCAGCTTCTCATACCATATCTGATGACTCCGATCCATGACTTATCTTGATCATTACAAGATCCTAGGTGTTAGTATCTTGTTCTAGGATCTGTACCTTGGGGCCATGTATTGACAATTAGCTGGTTGATTTTTATAATATGAACTATGTATTGAAACAATTATGATATTAATGAAATCATCTTTTACCTATATTTCTACCTTTTGTAATGATATTGATCATATTTTGGTCATATATATTCTCCTTGTTGAAATATTGTCTTCTCTTTGTTGTTTGCTGTTGATCATTGCTATATTAAGGGAGAGCAAACTTCTGCGATAAACTCTACAAGGGGAGAAATTAAAGAATATTTCAGAAAAAGAAAAAGTTAACCATGTCTGATGATGTCAAAAAGGAGGAGAAAGTAAACAATTAAACAAAAAGCAACTCGCAATTCAAAATCTTAATTAAACAAAAAGCAAGCAACTCATTAAAAGCAAAACCCTAAATTATGAATAAAAAAAAGGGGGAGAAATTAAACGAAAATGGTATTTTGAGAAATTAAACAAAAATGGTATTTTGAGAAATTAAACAAAAATTTGAGAAAATTGATCATAAGTATAATGCAAATAAGTAATTTTTTATATGCTCTGATATATTTCAAAATTCAAACTTGCTCTGATACATCTTTTGAAATTTACCTTGATACATCTTAAGAAATTTGACTTACTCTGATACACCCTAAAATTTCTTTTAACTTGCTCTGATACATGATAAAATTTAATCTGATACAGTGTGAAAGTTTCTCTGATATATTATAACACTTGCTCTGATACAGTATGAAATTTTTTCTGATATATTATAAAATTTACTCTGATACATTGTAAAGTCTTTTCTGATAACATTGCAAAAATTATTTTTCTTGCTCTGATACATTGCAAAATTCATTTCTTTTCTCTTGCTCTGATATATCTTAAACTCAAAATGATCTAATATCCTTTTCAAATCTTTAAGAAAATGGACAAACTATTTTTGCATAAATATTACATGCCAAAAGAATCATACTCTTTTCAAGCATATATACCTATAATGCATTCTTTTGAAATTAATGATTCACATAAATGTTTTTGTTCAAATGTTTTGTCATCATCAAAAAGGGGGAGATTGTTGCTCTTAGATTGATTTTGATGATTACAAAGCAGATTGAAGGGATACAAATAATTTTAAAATGAAAAAGTCCTTATGCTCTTCAAGGGCAAAATCATAATTTCACTAAAATCTTGATTTGATAGTACCATTTGGTAGAACAAATGATTTGAAATCTATTGGTAAAAATTTCATTGTGTTTGGACTTATATTTTTGAAGTTATGAAGGTTTGAAGTGCATGAGTCGACTCATGAGTCAACTCATGGCACTATGAGCTGATTGGCACGCAAAAATTACCCATGGCACGCTAGTTTTCTGGCTTGGCACGACCTGTGAGTCGACTCATGAGTCGACCCACAAGGCATGAGTCGACTCATGAGTCGACCCCTGCTGATTTGGGCCAAAAATTTCCAGAAACGCATTCTCTGGTTTTTGCAACAGAGGTCGACTCATGAGTCGACCCCTGAAGCATGAGTCGACTCATGAGTCGACCCCTGCGATGGAAAATATCAGCAACGGCTATTTTTTTGCTCGTTTTAATTACCTTTTATGCTTCCTAAAAATCCTCTAACGGCTCTTTATCTGCCTAAATTGTTTTCTCTTGCTTCTAATGCAATAAAATGCTTCAAATGGTGAAAGAAATTGTAGATTAAATAGCAGATCAAACGTGAGATCAATATGAAGAGAAAAGAAGAGAGAAGAAGAGAAAAGAAGAGAAAAAAAAAGAGAGGATCCGAAATCTGTATGAAAAAGCCTGAGATCAACGAAATATCCAAAAAGAAAAAGAGAGAGGATCCACAATATACAAGAGAGATTGTGAAAGAGAAAAGCAAGAGCATTCAAGAGGATCTTTCAAGCCTATTGTTCAACCTTGATCTAGAGATCTTTCAAAGCTTTCAAGAGATCTTCAATCAACGATCAACCTCTTCTCAAGCATTCATTCAAGCGTTCATCCACCTTGAAAAAATCCAAAAAGGGTTTCTTCATTTGAGTAAAGTTTTAATTGTTATATTCACTCATTTAAGGAGCTGTTATTGTATTTATCTGTGCTCAAAATTCTCTTACTCTTTGTGAGTTTTGGTTCTTGTTTTTGGAGGATTTCCAAAACAAGAAAAGATTGATCCGAACCTGAAATCGGAGTGTTTTGGGTTTACTTGTACCCGGGAAACAAGTGATCTAGCTTGGGATAGCTAGTGTCGGAGTTTCCAACATTTTGTATTCGGGTTGAATACAAGTATAGTGGAGTGAAATTCTCAAGTAGGAGCTTGGGGAGTGGATGTAGGTGCAAGGTTGGCACCGAACCACTATAAATCCTTGTGTTTGTGGTGTGCTTTATCGCTTCACTTTATTTCTTTATTATATCCTTGCTTTCCTGCTTTAGGTAATTAATATTGAATTAAAATCTTTATCTTGTTCATCATAAGTAATTAATTAAGTCTAAAATTTTTAGAAACCCAATTCACCCCCCCCCCCTCTTGGGTTGCATAGCTGGGCAACACTCTCTAAATTGGGTCCAATATTATCTTGCTTTCCAATACCAACAAGAATTCTATAGAAGAGGCATTTATATATGAATAGAATTTTTTAATTGATACTTATTCTACTCTCTTCTTGATCACATCCATAATAAATTTCCTTTACTTCCCATTTATTTTTATCTATATTATGAAGTTGATGGCGTATTGGAGGCTTCTTGGTGTAGCATGTTTTTCTATACCTTAGAATTTATTTAGTTTGCAGGAAAAGAGGGAGGAAAGTCATGTGATCAACAAAAAAATTAAGAATCCTATTATTTGGTTGGAGTTTTCAAAGAAAAGAAATTGAAAAGTGGCATTTCCATGAGAATAAAATTTTCATTTCTCATGGAAAAAAAAATCCATGTAGACATGGATTTTTGGCTTGCTCACTAGCTAAAAATTTAGATTTTGTTTTTTCAAAAGTGTCATTAAATCAATGAATAGAATGGGGCAAGATCTTTTCTTTTATTAAGGCTATAATAGATACATAGCTTTTCTAGAAAAAAGATGCTCAAACAAATATAAGCTATTCTCAATTTTTCATGATCAACCAAATAAACACTTTCTCAGGCATCACATTCTCAGGAGTCAGCCTTATAGGAAAAGTATTCTATTAAGAAAAAAATTTTCCCATGAACCAAACAAGCACTAAGTGTAGCACATTTTTTCATTCTAAGTAAATCTGATTTTTCTTTGCATTTTATTTTTAGGTTACAAACATGAGACTTCTAGCTCATCCTAATGTTGCTAATTTACATCAATAACCATATATCAAGGGTTCTACATACATAAAAATCAAGCTTTCCATTAACTATTACTAAATTTGTTTAGAAACATGTCTTATTTAATAATGTTTTTATATTTTAGATCCAGGATTTATAGAGTAATATTATTTTACTTCATATATTGCACAATTGGAACCATGCATTATGAATGTTATAAGCAAAATATATATATACTTTCAATTTTAAATGCAAAGGCTTCAAGTAAATTACTCTTCTAGAATTTGATTGGTATAACCTATATGGCCTAATTTTTCCCATATTACTTCTTTAACAAGGGTGTCACATCTCAAACTTAGCACCCAAATTGGCCATATGACATAGTAGCACACTCTTTAAGGCAAGGCCCTAAAGAATATATGAGGCCTTGAAATCCTTTATAATCTTAATACCCATAAATAATAACGATCTCAATTCATAACAATTAGCAAGACTTATACAATTACAAATTCAATTATCCTTCAATCATCTGGTTAGATATCAATGATGCTCTATCTATTCATCCTTCATCCATAAATTTAAACCATAGCCAATCATAAGTATGTTGCACCTCTAAGAAGAGAGAGAATTTGAAGGGATGAGCTTTACAGTCTAGAAAGAATCTCCACATACTCGCACCACTATAAGAATATAATTAAAAAATAATAAATAAATAGTGTTAAAGAGAAAACATAAACCACAAAATCATATATCAAGTATCCAATATAACTTAATACCAATATATACAAAAATATGCATCATATATGTCAATTATCTATCTTTTCAAAAGTGATATACCACATATATATCATTGTGTAAAACCTCTTTTACTTAATCATCATTTCATGTCTTATCATTGATATCTTATTAACATAATTCAGATCAATCAACAATTATCTTTAGAATTTTAGACTAATCACGATCACACTCCAACTCGTGATTGGCAAACTCAAGTACCACATTCTTATCTGTGGTGGGGCTATTCTCAGTGCCATATCTCTATCCATTGTAGTCTATCTGAAGTGTCATATTTTTACATATGATAGACTATTCTTAGTGCCATATTTCTATCTATGACAGCTATTCTCAGTGTCATATTTCTATTCATAGTGTGCTATTCGTAGTGCCATATTTCTATCCACGATGAGGCTATTTACAATTTAATATGGCTAGTCCAAATATCTCTTTCTTGATCATCAGTTAATTAATCTCAATTATATCAAAAGAATTATATAATATTATATATTTTTTAAAATTTTATCCAAACCATCTGAAAAACCATCAATACAAGTATATAGTATAGAAAATATAACTAGTCATATCAACAATCATGTATCCATAAAATCAACCATGAGAAATCAAAACTATGTAGTGCATAAGTACACATATATAAATATTCATGTCCAAGAACTCTTACCTTTAGTGGTGACAAACTTAATCACCATTGTATGTTAATCCATGCCTAGCATGACTTATCAATCGATATAGTTGCAACTTATCCTCAATCAACCATCAGCACTGGAAATAACAAATAATTGTTAGATTGCTATTTTAAAGCTCTAATATCCCAATTACTCTTAATCCAAATTTCCCAACCTTCCTTAATACTTAGTAATTAATAAATAAAGATTTAAGGACTTATCTTGATTTAAGAATTATAGCATCAATCCTCTTGTTCAACATCTTCTTAATTAGGTGACCGTATTTGTCATAAAATCAAAGTTGGACATAGAAGAGATGTGTATATGGAACAAGACTAACTAGGTGTGTTGCACCTAGATTGATTTTGATGATTACAAAGCAGATTGAAGGGATACAAATAATTTTAAAATGAAAAAGTCCTTATGCTCTTCAAGGGCAAAATCATAATTTCACCAAAACCGTAATTTGATAATACCATTTGGTAGAACAAATGATTTGAAATCTATTGGTAAAAATTTCATTGTGTTTGGACTTATATTTTTGAAGTTGTGAAGGTTTGAAGTGCATGAGTCGACTCATGAGTCAACTCATGGCACTATGAGCTGATTGGCACGCAAAAATTACCCATGGCACGCTAGTTTTCTGGCTTGGCACGACCTGTGAGTCGACTCATGAGTCGACCCACAAGGCATGAGTCGACTCATGAGTCGACCCCTGCTGATTTGGGCCAAGAATTTCCAGAAACGCATTCTCTGGTTTCTGCAACAGAGGTCGACTCATGAGTCGACCCCTGAAGCATGAGTCGACTCATGAGTCGACCCCTGCGACGGGAAATGTCAGCAACGGCTATTTTTTTTGCCCATTTTAATTATCTTTTATGCTTCCTAAAAATCCTCTAACGGCTCTTTATCTGCCTAAATTATTTTCTCTTGCTTTTAATGCTATAAAATGCTTTAAATGGTGAAAGAAATTGCAGAATAAATAGCAGATCAAATTGGAGAAAAAAAGAAGAAGATCAATCGATAGATCAAAAAGAGAAAAAAAAAATTCATTGAGAGGATCCATGAGATAATTTGAGAGAAAAAGAAAAGAGGATCCAAAATCTACAAGAGAGATTGTGAAAGAGAAAAGCAAGAGCATTCAAGAGGATCTTTCAAGCCTATTGTTCAACCTTGATCTAGAGATCGTTCAAAGCTTTCAAGAGATCTTCAATCAACGATCAACCTCTTCTCAAGCATTCATTCAAGCGTTCATCCACCTTAAGAAAATCCAAAAAGGGGTTCTTCATTTGAGTAAAATTTTTATTGTTATATTCGCTCATTTAAGGAGCTGTTATTGTGTTAATCTGTGCTCTAAATTTTCTTATTATTTGTGAGTTTTGGTTCTTATTTTTGGAGGATTTCCAAAACAAGAAAAGGTTGATCCGAACCTGAAATCAGAGTGTTTTGGGTTTACTTGTACCCGAAAAATAAGTGATCTAGCTTGGGATAGCTAGTGTCGGAGTTTCCGACGTTTTGTATTCGGGTTGAATACAAGTATAGTGGAGTGAAATTCTCAAGTAGGAGCTTGGAGAGTGGATGTAGGTGCAAGGTTAGCACCGAACCACTATAAATCCTTGTGTTTGTGGTGTGCCTTATCGCTTCACTTTATTTCTTTATCATATTCTTGCATTCCTGCTCTAGATAATTAATATTGAATTAAAGTCCTTGTTTTGTTCTTCATAAGTAATCAGTTGGGCTTAAAATTTTTAGAAACCCAATTCACCCCCCCCTCTTGGGTTGCATAGCTGGGCAACAAGTGGTATCAGAGCCCGGTGCTCTAGCCCATCTTTGATCTAACAATCAAAGAGTCAAAGATCTATGGCAACCCATGTTGGTACTTCTCTAGCCGAGGGGCAATCAACAAACCGACCTCCACTTTTCAATGGGTCTAATTACACCTATTGGAAAGCTCGGATGAAGATTTTCATACAAGCACTCGACTATGATATGTGGAGTATCATAGTGAATGGTCCTCACACATCCACCAAGATTATAGATGGTGAGGAGTCAACCAAACCCGAGAAAGATTGGGATGAAGTTGACAAGAAATTGGCACAATTAAATGCCAAAGCCATGAATGTTCTTTATTGTGCACTAGATGCTAGTGAATTCAATCGCATTTCTACTTGTGCATCTGCTAAAGAAATATGGGATAGGTTAGAAGTAACCCATGAGGGAACAAATCAAGTAAAAGAGTCTAAAATAAACATGCTTGTACATAAATATGAATTGTTCAAAATAGAGCATGATGAGTCCATAACTGCCATGTTTTCTCGTTTTACTGATATAATTAATGGTTTGAAGAGTCTTGGCAAATCTTATACTAACAGTGAACTTGTAAGGAAGATTCTCAGGTCACTGCCAAGAACTTGAAAAGCCAAGGTGACTGCCATCCAAGAAGCAAAGGATTTGAACACTCTACCTCTAGAAGAGCTTCTTGGATCCTTGATGACTCATGAACTTAACATGAAGCAACATCAAGAGGATGAAGTCAAAAAGAAAAGAACCATTGCCCTCAAATCCACAACTTCGCCTGATTATGAAATGGATGAATCTGAAGATGAAGAACAGGATGAAGAGATGGCACTCATCACCCAAAAATTTAAGAAGTTTCTAAGAAAAAGGAAACAGGGGATGAGAAAGAAATTCACAAAAGGGGAACAAAGCAAAGAAAAAGAGAAAGATCAACCCCTTACATGCTACGAGTGCAAGAAGCTGGGACATTTCAGATCCGAATGTCCACAACTGAAGAAAGGTCCCAAAAAGTTCAAAAAGAAAGCAATGATGGCGACTTGGAGTGCGAGTGATGACTCAAGCTCCGATGAGAAAACCTCAACAGAACAAGCCAATCTGTGCCTGATGGCACATGAAAATGAGGTAACTTCTGAATCCACTAGTGAATTCACATTTGAAGAATTGCATGAAGCATTCTATGATTCAATTGATGAATTAAAGAAACTAGGGAAGAAAAACAAAGAACTGAAATTGAAAAATCAGTCCTTAGTGAAACAAGCTGAAATTCTTTCAATTGAAAAATTCACCTTGAGTCAAGAAAATCAAAACTTAAAGGATGAAATTAACAAACTGAAATCTATAATAGATAAGTTCACCTTAAGTTCAAACAAACTAAATATGATCCTTGAAAATCAGAAAGCTATATATGATAAGGCTGGACTTGGCTATAAACCTCTGAAGAAACAAAAGTTTCTGAAGGATATCTATGTAAATCATTCTAGTAACAAGTCTACAAATATTACTTGTTTCAAATGTGGTAGAATAGGACATAAATCATACACATGCCTCAAATCTACAAATACAACTATAAAGAAAATATGGGTTCCAAAAGGAACTATTTTGACTAACCCAAAAGGACCCAAGAAAGCTTGGGTACCTAAGGCAGAAACTTGACCTTTGCTTGCAGGTGTGTCTAGCATCCCAAAAAGGAAACAGGAAATGGTATCTTGACAGTGGATGCTCAAGACACATGACTGGTGATGAATCACAATTCATCACGCTTGATGCTAAGGATGGAGGGATGGTCACCTTTGGAGATAATGGCAAAGGAAAGATCATCGGGATAGGTAACATTGGTATCACTCCCTCCAATTATATTGAGAATGTTTTATTAGTTAAAGGTTTAAAGCATAACTTACTTAGCATTAGTCAATTCTGTGATAAAGGGCATAAAGTAGTTTTTGAATCATCTGTTTGCATTGTGACTAGTCCTATTAACGATGGTATTAAATTTATAGGACATAGGCATGGCAATATTTATATGGTAGATTTGAATGACTTAGCCAAATTAGACATGCAATGCCTAGTATCCTTAAATGATAAAATTAATGAGACTAGTTGGCTGTGGCATCGTAGACTTGCACATATTAGTATGCATTCTCTTTCAAAATTAATTAAAAAGGATTTAGTTCTCGGTTTGCCAAAACTGAATTTTGAAAAGGATAGAATTTGTGATGCATGCCAATTAGGTAAACAAACTAGAGTATCATTTAAATCCAAAAACACTGTTTCAACTTCTAGACCATTAGAGCTCTTACATATGGACTTATTTGGACCAACAAGAACCACTAGTCTAGGAGGAAAACGATATGGCTTTGTAATTATAGATGATTACTCTCGTTTTACTTGGGTTTTCTTTTTGGCTCACAAAAATGAAACTTTTCATATCTTCACTAAATTTCATCGAAAAGTCTCTAATTGAAAAGGGTTTTCAATTCAAAATATTAGGAGTGATCATGGAACGGAATTTGAAAATCAAGATTTTGAAAATTTTTGTGATGAAAATGGAATTGGCCATAACTTCTCTGCTCCTAGGACACCTCAACAAAATGGGGTAGTTGAAAGGAAAAACAGAACCTTAGAAGAAATTGCCCGTACCATGCTTTGTGAAAGCAACCTTCCAAGATATTTTTGGGCGGAAGCAATTAACACAGCATGTTACATTTTAAATCGTGCTTTAATTAGACAATTTTTAAAGAAAACCCCCTATGAACTTTGGAAAGGAAGAAAACCAAATATTGCATATTTTCATGTATTTGGTTGCCGATGTTTTGTATTAAATAATGGCAAAGAAAAACTTGGTAAATTTGATGCAAAATCAGATGAAGCAATCTTTCTAGGTTACTCCTCCACTAGTAAAGCATTTAGAGTTTTCAACAAAAGAACTTTAGTAGTTGAGGAGTCCATACATGTTGTTTTTGATGAATCTAACGATCTTCCTTCAAGGAAGAATGAGGGTGTTGATGATGCAGATTCACTAATAGAAGGTATGAAGGAGATCATTCTGAAAGATTCAGCAACTCCAGAAGACAAGGATCAAGAAGATGAATAAAATGAGAAAGGTGAAGAAACTCAAGAACAACCTCAAGGTACAAATGACCTACCCAAGGAATGGAGGTATGTTCACAACCACCCTAAGGAGTTAATTATTGGTGACCCTATGCATGGAGTAAAAACCCGTTCTTCACCAAGAGATGCAGTTAATCATTGTGCTTTTGTATCTCATGTTGAACCTAAAACTTTTGAAGAAGCTGAAAATGATCATAATTGGATTTATGCTATGCAAGAGGAACTTAATCAATTCGAAAGAAATAATGTTTGGACCTTAGTAACAAGACCTAAAGATTATTCAATAATTGGCACAAAATGGGTCTTTAGAAACAAATTAGATGAGCATGGAAATGTAATCAGAAATAAAGCAAGACTGGTTGCTAAGGGATATAATCAGGAAGAAGGAATTGATTTTGATGAAACCTTTGCACCTGTTGCTAGATTAGAAGCTATTAGACTTCTACTTGTATATGCTTGCTTTATGAAATTCAAGTTATTTCAAATGGATGTTAAAAGTGCATTTTTAAATGGTTATCTCTCTGAAGAAGTATATGTAGAACAACCCCCTGGATTTGAAAATCATGCTTTTCCTAATCATGTCTTTAGATTAAATAAAGCTTTATATGGTCTAAAACAAGCACCTAGAGCATGGTATGAAAGGCTAAGCAAATTTCTATTGAATAATAGTTTTTCAAGAGGCAATGTAGATACAACACTATTTATTAAAAGAAATCAAAATGATATGCTAATTGTACAAATTTATGTTGATGACATAATTTTTGGGTCTACTAATGAATCCCTTTGTCAAGACTTTGCTAAGCTTATGCAGGGAGAGTTTGAGATGAGCATGATGGGAGAACTCACCTTCTTCCTCGGACTCCAAATCAAACAATCAAAAGAGGGAATCTCCATCACCCAAAGCAAGTACACCAAAGAACTACTCAAAAGATTTGGAATGGAGAACTGCAAACCAATTGGCACACCAATGAGTCCCTCATGTAAGCTTGACAAGGATGATGAAGGTAAATGCGTAGACTTAAAATGCTATAGAGGTATGATTGGCTCATTATTATATTTAACTGCAAGTAGGCCTGATATCATGTTTAGTGTTTGCTTATGTGCTAGATATCAATCTAATCCTAAAGAATCTCATTTGAATGCTGTTAAAAGAATCCTTAGATACTTAAATGGTACTCAAACTCTAGGGTTATGGTACTCTAAGGACTCACAAATTAATTTATTAGGATATTCAGATGCTGATTTTGCTGGATGTAAATTAGATAGAAAAAGCACAAGTGGAACTTGCCAATTTCTTGGAGATAACCTAATCTCATGGTTTAGCAAGAAACAAAATTCAGTGGCACTGTCTACGGCTGAGGCTGAATACATTGCAGCCGGAAGTTGTTGTGCTCAAATCTTATGGATTAAGCAACAACTCAAAGATTTTGGAATCAATCTTAATGAAACACCAATAAGATGTGACAATACAAGTGCCATAAATCTATCTAAAAATCCAATTCAACACTCAAGATCTAAACATATTGAAATAAGACATCATTTTATAAGAGAACATGTTCAAAATAAAAATATAATTCTTGAATATGTTTGCACTGAAAATCAATTAGCTGATATCTTTACAAAGGTCCTTAGTGAGGATAGATTCTGTGAAATTAGGAGAAATCTAGGAATTCTAGATCCATTTGCATAAAATTTCTCAATTTCCAAAGAATTGATTAAAGCTCAATTTTCAACATCTATCCTGGTCCAAAATGCTCAAATTTATCATTCTAAAAACTTATCATTGAGCAAAATTCCTTCACTCAAAATTTTAAATTTTTCTGGAATTTATTCATAATTTTCCTGATTTTCTGAACTTCATGAGTCGACCCCCATGAGTCGACTCAATGGCAAACTTGTAAATCCCACAAACTTCCCACGGGCTCATTGTTTTTTAAATGGGAACCCTGTTTGTGAGACGACTCATCTTCCCATCGTTCTTCTTCCAAAAGCCGTCTTCTCCAACTCTTTTTGCTCCAAATCCAAGGATCAAATTCGAGGCAATTCTCCCTCCTTCTCTCCACCAAAAATCGCCTCCTTGGAAAAGGATTTTCTGTGCTTTCTCGCATTGCTTGGCGCGGTTGGAACGTGCCCTAGCGCTCTACCGATCTTCCAAAATCCACTTCTTTTCTCCATCAAAATCTTTCTTCACTCTCTTGTGATCCCTCCTTCACTCAATTCAAGTCTCCTTGCCTGCTACTATAGTGGATATGGCTCCAAAGATGAAGCTTCCCCAAAGAAGGAAATCAATCCGTGAGCCTGAAGAATTTGTCAGAAAGAAAAGGCAAGCTGCTCAATCTTCAACTGCTTCCACTCCAGTTTCAGTACCTGCTCAAGGTCCCTCTCAATCCCTCCTTAGCCCCAGTAAGAATGCTCTTTCCGATAGAAAAGTAGAAACCGGGAAAAATATTGATTTTCGGTTCTTTGAGGAAGAAGGATTTACTTTTGCAAATAAAATTAAAAACCAAGGATGGGAACTCTACTGCTCTCTTAAGGAAGTCACCTATGTTGACCTTGTTAGAGAATTCTACCAGAACCTTCATTACGGAAGTGGGTCAGTGACTTCAACTGTAAAGGGAATTGATATCTGCCTAGATTTTAGAATATTGGGAGAAATACTTCAGTTGCCTAGTGAAGGATACTCACATATGGAACTCCCAATTAAAGAAGAGGGAATCAGAATCATATTAGGAGAAACCTATTCAGGAAGTTTAAACAAATTGGAAGCAAAGATTTTGTCCATTGAGATGAGGGTCCTGCATCAAATTGTAACAAAGCTATTCTTTCCTAGGAGTGGTAGGCATGATCTACTGTCTGGCAGAGATGTATGTATCATATTTCATGTCATCACTCAGACCCCACTGAACCTCCCTGCACTGATGATAGAGGCCATGAGAGAAACTTTGAACAGATCCAAGGCACACTTGCCTTATGGTATGGCCCTTACTAGAGTATTTAGGAGGTTTGGAGTTAGCTGTGAGGGGGAGGCACCTACCAAGCTATCTCATGTGGATACTTTCAACCAGCACAGCCTGCACAGAATGGGAATTACAAAGACTGATGGTGGTTGGATCAAAGGATCTGAGGAGAGAGTTGAGGAAAGAACTAAAGAGAGAACTGAAGAGAGAGATGAAGTCAGAACTGAAGGCAAAGTAGAAGAAGAAGGACCATCTTCTCCTGTACATGATTTCAGGGCAGCATCACCAGATGTCCAATTCTTCCCTGATACAGAGGCTGGCCCTTCTGAGTTTACTAGGATGCCCACTCCAGTGTATCAGCCAGAGAGCAGAGCACCTCATTCAGAATTCAGACTGGCTGATGATCAGATCGAGCATATTTCACTGCGTGTGGCTTCTTTGCTGTCAAGCCAGTGGAGTAGTACTTCTTTTGCACCTGGAACTTCTTCTTCTGATCAGACCATTACTCCCCACATCTCCACTGTATTTCAGATGATTTCAGATCAGTCCATCAGGATACAGCAGCTTGAGGATACTGTTTTGAGACTTACTGGGAGAGTTCTTGACTTGCAGGGGCAAGTCTTTGATTTGGCCCATCCTCAGCCACAGGAGTCTACTATTGAGGTCACAGACCTCACTGCAGAAGCTGGAAGGCTCAGAGGAGCACTAGAGGGAGGATATGAATTACTAAGGAAAGAGATTCGAGGATCGAGTGAGCATGCTACCACTCAGTTCACTGCTCTACTTCAATCTGTTTCCAGAGCACTGAACGTACTTGATTCTATCAGACTCATGGTATCAGCCCTAGCATCTCAGCATTCTCAGCCTCCCAGTTCATCTCGTTCTCCTGCTCGTGGCAGAGGCAGACGGGGTAGAGGACGCATTTCTGATCCATCAGCTTCTCATACTATCTCTGATGACTCCGATCATTGACTTATCTTGATCATTTCTAAATCCTAGGTGTTAGTATTTTGTTCTAGGATCTATTCCTTGGGGCCATGTATTGAAAATTAGCTGATTGAATTTTATGTAATATATTTTTAATGAAATCATCTTTCACTTATATTTCTACCTTTTGTAATGATGTTGATCATATTATGGTTATATATATATTCTCCTTGTTGAAATATTGTCTTCTCTTTATTGTTTGCTGTTGATCATTGCTATATTAAGGGGGAGCAAACTTCTGTGATAAATTAAAAAAAGGAGAAATTAAAGAATGTTTCAGAAAAAGGAAAAGTTAACCATGTTTGATGATGTCAAAAAGGGGGAGAAATTAAACAAAATTGGAGATATTAAACAAAAAATTGGAGAAATTAAATATTTGGAGAAATTAAACAAAATTTGAGAAAGTAAACAATTAAACAAAAAGCTACTCATTAAAAGCAAAACCTAAATTATGAAAGAAAAAGGGGGAGAAATTAAACAAAAAAAGCAACTCATCAAAGGCAAAACCTCAAAAGCAAAATTACAAATTATGAGAAATCAATTGAAGAATTTAAAGAACAATACCAAAAGTACAATGCAATAATGTAACTTTTAAATTACTTCTTTTCATATGATCTGATTTACTTTAAATATGTTCTGATATATTTCAAAATTCAAACTTGCTCTGATACATCTTTTAAAATTTACCTTGATACATCTTAAGAAATTTGACTTACTCTGATACACCCTAAAATTTCTTTTAACTTGCTCTGATACATGATAAAATTTAATCTGATACAGTGTGAAAGTTTCTCTGATATATTATAACACTTGCTCTGATACAGTGTGAAATTTTTTCTGATATATTATAACATTTACTCTGATACATTTTCGGATAACATTATAAAAATTATTTTTCTTGATCTGATACATTGTAAAATCTTTTCGGATAATATTATAAAAATTATTTTTCTTGATCTGATATATTGTAAAATTTATTTCTTTTCTCTTGCTCTGATATATCTTAAACTCAAAATGAGCTGATACACTTTCAACTCTTAAACATACTTTAGCACACATAATTTTTTAAGCACATAAGTATTTTTTGCTCTGATGCTAAAGCTAAAATCAAATGAGAATGGAATTTTTAAAATACAGCTCAATCTGATAACAAAAATAAGTTTTCCGCTCTAACACCAAAATCATATAATCAAATGATCGTATCTTCAAATCCTTAAGCAAATGGACAAATTATTTATATTACATGCCAAAAGAATCATACTCTTTTCAAGCATATACACCTATAATGTATTCTTTTGAAATTGATGCATTCACATAAATATTTTTGTTCAAGTGTTTTGTCATCATCAAAAAGGGGGAGATTGTTGCTCCTAGATTGATTTTGATGATTACAAAGCAGATTGAAGGGATACAAATAATTTTAAAATAAAAAAGTCCTTATGCTCTTCAAGGGCAAAATCGTAATTTCATCAAAACCGTAATTTGATAATACCATTTGGTAGAACAAATGATTTGAAATCTATTGGTGAAAATTTCATTGTGTTTGGACTTATATTTTTGAAGTTGTGAAGGTTTGAAGTGCATGAGTCGACTCATGAGTCAACTCATGGCACTATGAGCTGATTGGCACGCAAAAATAACCCATGGCACGCTAGTTTTCTGGCTTGGCACGACCTGTGAGTCGACTCATGAGTCGACCCACAAGGCATGAGTCGACTCATGAGTCGACCCCTGCTGATTTGGGCCAAGAATTTCCAGAAACGCATTCTCTGGTTTCTGCAACAGAGGTCGACTCATGAGTCGACCCCTGAAGCATGAGTCGACTCATGAGTCGACCCCTGCGACGGGAAATGTCAGCAACGGCTATTTTTTTTGCCCATTTTAATTACCTTTTATGCTTCCTAAAAATCCTCTAACGGCTCTTTATCTGCCTAAATTATTTTCTCTTGCTTTTAATGCTATAAAATGCTTTAAATGGTGAAAAAAATTACAGAATAAATAGCAGATCAAATTGAAAAAAAAAAGAAGAAGATCAATCGGCAGATCAAAAAGAGAAAAAAAAAATTCATTGAGAGGATCCATGAGATAATTTGAGAGAAAAAGAAAAGAGGATCCAAAATCTACAAGAGAGATTGTGAAAGAGAAAAGCAAGAGCATTCAAGAGGATCTTTCAAGCCTATTGTTCAACCTTGATCTAGAGATCGTTCAAAGCTTTCAAGAGATCTTCAATCAACGATCAACCTCTTCTCAAGCATTCATTCAAGCGTTCATCCACCTTGAGAAAATCCAAAAAGGGGTTCTTCATTTGAGTAAAGCTTTTATTGTTATATTCGCTCATTTAAGGAGCTGTTATTGTGTTAATATGTGCTCTAAATTTTCTTATTATTTGTGAGTTTTGGTTCTTATTTTTGGAGGATTTCCAAAACAAGGAAAGGTTGATCCGAACCTGAAATCGGAGTGTTTTGGGTTTACTTGTACCCGGAAAATAAGTGATCTAGCTTGGGATAGCTAGTGTCGGAGTTTCCGACGTTTTGTATTCGGGTTGAATACAAGTATAGTGGAGTGAAATTCCCAAGTAGGAGCTTGGGGAGTGGATGTAGGTGCAAGGTTAGCACCGAACCACTATAAATCCTTGTGTTTGTGGTGTGCCTTATCGCTTCACTTTATTTCTTTATCATATTCTTGCATTCCTGCTCTAGATAATTAATATTGAATTAAAGTCCTTGTTTTGTTCTTCATAAGTAATCAGTTGGGCTTAAAATTTTTAGAAACCCAATTCACCCCCCCCTCTTGGGTTGCATAGCTGGGCAATAAGGTGACAATACACAAGACATGAATCAGTTAGAATGATGCAACATAATTCATTGGGTCAGAAAACTGATAACCCATCTAGATAAGGATAGTAGATTAGAGGTTATCAAATATAGGATCAATGTAGTCAACAATGATCGGGTTGAAGGCTGGCATAATAGGTGTTCACATTAGTGCCAATTTGGGACCTTCCACTAAAATCAACCCATAATCCATAAAGAAATTAGAGATTCTCCATTGACCCATCAAGATATATAAAGAGAAAAAATAAGAGTGAGAGAAAAGAAGATAGAGAAAGATAGAGGAGAGAGAGGCAAGAGAAGAGCCCTCTTTTCTTTCTCAAAGTAGCGATGTCCCTTTCTTCCTTTGTCCCTCCAAGATAACAGCACAAAGGTCGAGGCCAATAACCTACAGCAGCATCTGGCATGACAGTGGTGATGGTAGGCAATGGCTATAGCAGCAGTGGCTGGTCGGCATAAAGAGGATAAGAAGAAGAATAAGAAGAAGATAAAAAAAAAAAATCGCATTAAGCTCGGATTAGATCATGGCCAAGTCTCTAATCAATGGCCATATCCCAATATATGTCCTTAGGGAACTTCGACAAGCTATGAAGTCCAATCAAAACCGACAGCCAGTGGCCATGAATTAAGAAAAAGAGGGCCGAAATAGGGCACCTCTATTTCAAACATGAGTTTTGGCTATTTGCTAGCCCAAACAAGATGGAACAACAATCATTAAATTAGGAACAAAAAGGAAAAGGAGACATTGAGTTCTTTACCTAAGTCTAGAGAAACCCCAAACAAAAATTCGATGATCTGTTTCCATTGGAAAACATAAGAAAAATCGACAAAAGATCTTAGAATCGATAGCAATCTCATGGGATCTTGGAGGTGGAGTCCAAAGGAAGAGAAAAGAGCCTTTTTAATTTATAGTTGAAATCCTAGTCCTTTTACCCGAGTTTGGCTTGCCCTAGTACTCTTGATCTCCGACAAAATCGTAATGAAAGAAGACTTCGGTCAGGAGTCTTCTTCCCCACCCCCACCCCCATTTCTCACATGCAATGCATGTTACTCCCATGGGCTTTTCAAGCCTGCCCAAGGCCCAAATCTGGGTTATTACAAAGTGCTTGTGCCTTGCACCAAACGAATTGTGCAATCAATGGCATAAACAAACTGTGATGCCTAAGGTTTGCAATTGCTTCAAAATAATCTATGTCAAGCATCTTAGAAGAATCATTTACCTGCAACTTATTTCTAACTATGGAATACATGATGTCCTTAGAAAGCCTGATAGCTCCACAGGCATTCAAGTTGGTTATCAAGCTAAACAACTTGGCAGTAAAACCTGATTTATTGCCCTCCACATATGGGCCTTCTAAGCACCTTCTTAGGCAACTTTTCCAAAGGAGTTATTGTTGTGCCATATTTTCAGATGTGTGTAGTACCTCCCACCAGGAGATCAATGAAGAAAACTCGCTGGAAGGGGATGAAACATGTTGAAGAAGAACAGCCTTCCTGATTTTAACAGCCTTATAAATCCTGTCAGTAGGATTTTCTTCTTCGATTTGAACCCCTTCTCCACTAGATTTGAAATCCACCTTTTGGAATCTGGAAGCACTCTTGATGAAGCCTCCAAAAAATAAAAAAATAGGACCTAAAACTCTTCTTGGGCAGCCAAGAGGGGGTGCTCAAAACAGGGGCATGCACAAAGGGGGGGTGCTGGTTTCTAACGCCTCCTTTCTTTCCTTTTTGGGGTGGCAGCCAAGAAATCCTAAATTTCTAGGTTCTAGGACATGGAGAAGACCAGAGAGAGAGGGAGAGAAAGAAAGAGAGAGAAAGTTTAGAAAGAAAATGATTTGATTGATTGAACCAACCATACAAACCCTAAATATAAAGGTATTTATACAAGATCAATGTGACCCAACCACAAAACTCCCTTGGCTACTTTAATGAGATTTGTGCTAACCCAAACCCATGTACACCTATAATTTGAACAAATCTCATCTACCTAGGATTCAAATCTAGCTCAAAATAGATTAGCCCCTTGAGGCTTAAGTCTCCTGAACCTCAAGATCCGAAAGACTGACAGCCTTTCATCCTAAGACCCAAGCTAGTCCTAGAAACCCCATGAGTACCTCATAGACTTTGGACCTTGGCCTTAGCCTTGATCCTTTGAGCCTTGGGAGCACCACATGAGGCCCAACAATCTCCACCTTGATGCCTCAAGGCCTCAGCCAACTCCATCCTATCCATCAAGCACATCAGTGTCACACATATTCGAAAGCTATCCCGTAGAAGAACCTTCATCAGTGCATCTATTGGATTCTCCTTGATGTGGATCTTCACCAGCTCCACCTCACCTTCTTCTACAAGCTCTCTGATCCGATGATATTTAATGCCGATGTGCTTCATCCTCGCATGGTAGACAGAGTTCTGTGCAAGTAACAGTGCACTCTGACTGTCACAGTGCCCTAACGGCCTCCTGTGCAAGGTCCATCTCCAACGTCAAATCCTTCAGCCATAGAGCCTCCTTCACTACCTCCATAATGTCAATATACTCTGCCTCAGTGGTCGATAAGGCTATGATGGGTTGCAAGTATGATCTCCATGAAACTGGATCTCCAAATAGACTGAATACAAAACCTATCATCGATCGTCGAGTGTCCACATCTCCACCAAAATCAGCATCTACAAACCCTCCTATCAACCCCTGAGCCTCTTTGAGTGTGTTGGAGAGTCCTTCAGCACCTCCTCACTATCCGTAGCAGATGCCGACTCCAACAATACCCACCAAGTACCTGAAGATCCCCTTCAGTGCTCGCCAGTGCTCCCTACCAGGCTGCACCATGAACCTGTTGACCTGATTCACTGCGTGGATGATATCCAACCTACAATATACCATGGCGTATATAAGGCTTCCCACACCAGAGGCATATGGCACTCTCTCCATTTTTTGAGCCTCTATCTCAGTCTGTGACGACATCATCTTCGAGAGTCTAAAGTGCCCGACGAGTGGCAGCTCCATCGATTTCGCTTCCTTTATCCCGAACCTCTCCAAGACCTTCTTGATGTAGCCTCCCTGAGATAAATACAGCACCTTCTTGGCTCGATCTCTAAAAATTTTTATGCCTAAGATCTTCCTCGCAGGCCCCAAATCTTTCATCTCAAACTCTCAAGACAAGGCTGCCTTCAGTTCTTGCACAACCTTCCTACTCTTGCATGCTATAAGCATGTCATCTACATACAAGAGTAGAAACACCCTAGACCCATCCTTCAAAGATCAAACATAAATGCAAGAGTCATACTCGTATCTGAAAAGCCCGATGCTCCTCACATAGAAATCAAATCATTTGTACCATTACCTCGATGACTGCTTCAGTCCATACAGTGATTTCTGCAGCAAACAAACCTTCCCTTCTGCTCCTGGCCCTTGGAACTCTAGTGGCTGCTCCATATAAATGCTCTCCTCCAAATGTCCATGGAGGAACACCATCTTGACATCCATCTGCTCCAGCTCTAAGTCCTGAGCTGCTACAATGCTCAGCAACATCCTGATGGAAGTATGTCTGACAATAGAAGAAAAAATCTTGCTAAAGTCGATGTCTTCCTTCTGGGAGTATCCTTCATACTTCCATCAGGAGAAAAAATCTCACTGAAGTCGATGCCTTCATTTTGGAAGTATCTTTTGGCCACTAGTCTCACCTTGTACCTGATACCTCTCTACTCTGAAGGCCCCTCCTTGCATTGGTAAACCCATTTGCAACCAATGAGTTTCTTCTCCTGTGGCAACTGCACCAATCATCACATCTCATTCTTGTGGAGAGACTGCATCTCTTTGGACATTGCTTGGACCCACCTCTCTCTATCTTGACTCTCCATGGCCTCCTCATAGATGTAGGGATCCCCATTCACTATCACCAGGGCATATGACAATGTCTCCTCGAAGTCATATCGTTCTGGTTGCCTGACGTTCCTTTGGGCTTGTGCAGTGCAATCCTAATGTCTGTCCTAGGTCCAGCTTGCTCCTGCTGGACCTCTTGGCTTCTATCACCCATCTGAGCTCTCTCCACCTATGGAGACACATCTGAAGAGTGCTCCACCTGAATACCAAGTCCTCTCGATGCACCGGTAAGAGGCAAAAGAGAATAGGATGTAAGTTGTCCAGTGCTGTCCTGTTGGACCTCCTGCTGCTCTTGCTGCTCCATGCCATCTCACCTTTGGAGAACTGAATTTTTATCGATGGTGACATCTCTACTGATGACAACCTTCTTCTCCAAGGGATCCCATAGTCGGTCTCCCTTAATTTCTCACGGATACCCCAAGAACACTATGTTTCATGATCTGGCGTCCAACTTGGTCCGCTCACCAGCACTGATGTGCACATATGCCGTGCACCCAATCACCCTTAGATGGCTCAGCCCAATCTTTCTTCCAAATTATTTTTCCTCTGGAATACTAGCATCTAATCTTGTGTGAGGTGATCGATTCACCAAATAGCAGGCTGCATCCACTGTATCAATCCAGAACGCCTTAGGAAGTCCTGCCCGCAGCCTCATGCACCGTGCCTTTTCCAAAAAAATTCTATTGATCCTCTCGATGATCCCATTTTGCTGAAGAGTCTCTCTTACTGAAAAGTACCTTTTGATACCACACTCCTCACAAAAAATATGAAACTCCCTGCTGGTGTACTCTTCATCATTGTCGGACCGCAGACACTTCAAGCTCCGATCTGTCTCCTTCTCTACCTCAGCTTTTCACACTTTGAATTTGGTGAAAACTTCTGATTTCTCCTTCATAAAGTAGATCCATACCTTCCTAAAAAAATCATCTATAAAGGTCAAGAAGTATCTCACCCCGTTTCTTGCTGAAACCGGGGTCGGTCCCCACACATCAATGTGGACTAGTTCCAGTGGAGCTGCACTGTGGGCTGAACTAGTAGTGAACTGCACTCTCCTCTATTTTTCATCTGGCATGGCTCACATACCTCTAAAATACCTCCATCTAAATCTAGAATCAGACTATGCTTGCTTAGCTCCTTCATCCCACAATCACCCATATGGCCTAGGCGGTAGTGCCACAATCGATGAGTCTCCTACTGATCCTGTGCTGTAGCTACTGCATCAGATTCTTCAGTCACCATAGATCCTTCCAACCTGTAGAGGTTATTCTCCATCCTTTTATCTCCTATCACCATCATGGCTCCATTAGAGATGTTCAAGACTCTACTTCTAGCACAACTACTAAAGCTGAAGCCGCTCTGCTCCAAATAGCCCAGTGATATCAGATTCTTCTTCAATTCTGGGACGTGCTTCACATTTATGAGAATCTGCACTATCCCATCAAACATCCTCACCTAAATACTCCTAT